>NC_057814.1:285649161-285949161 GCF_018294505.1 Triticum aestivum | reverse complement strand
ACAATGGTCACGTCGCCGACGCTGAAGCCGATGATGAGGACGACCCTGCTCCGACCTACTGCTTCATGGCATGAGGTGCCAAGGTAAACTCACGTGATGCTTACTTCCAAACATCCAGTGAAGATGACTCTGAGTGTGAATCCAAACCTAGCTATAAGACTCTTGCTAAAATTGCAACTGAACAACAAACTGCTATGGAACATATTCAAAAATTGCTAGACAAAAGCGATGACATATTGGACGTGGAAATGAATCAAACTCAGTCCTTAATCAAAGACATTAAAAATCTTCATGTTAAGTACGAGGAACTTGAAAGTCGTCATGAAACACTCTCAGCTACTCATGAGAAGCTTTCCTATGATTATATTCAAAGGAAGCAATATCTAGAGAAACCGAGAGCATCTCATGAAGATCTTCAAAAAGAGAATGATTCACTTCTTGCTCAACAGATCAGTTCCGCTCAGGAAGACTTTGTGCCACCATGTTTAAAATGTCTTGAGCGTGATAATGTTGTCTCTATTGCTGAATGTTCTACTGCTGATGATGTTGCAATATCTTCAATTGGTGATGTGGTGACTAACCCCTCTTCCGAGGATACCACTACTATTGCTGATGAGAATGCTAGGTTGAAGACATTGCTTGAAACAGGCATGTACAAAAGCCTCAAAGGGCATCAGACACTATGTGATGTCCTCAAGAAATAGATTCTGAACTGAAACCCTAGGAAAGAGGGTGTCGGGTTCGAGAGGAAAATAAATGTTGATGGTTCTTACTGGAAGCCTGAGCAGTACCCCAAAACCACATGGGTTGCTGCAAAGGGCCCTTCAGTGGACCCATCCACCTAACCTGGCTTCACTTGTGCTAACCCTATTATCATTGATGAATCCTTTGACGCCAATTATAAGTTGTTTAAGAATCAGGATGGTGAAGTGTTTGCCAGGTTTATTGGTACTAACTATAGGAATGTACCACCTTTGAAGAAGATCTAGGTGTCCAAAAGTTGTCTTGAGAAGCTTCCCGTGAATGTCATCATCACACCACCTGGGAAGAAGACAAACCCCAGACCAAAGGCTTCATACAGACCGAGGACCTCACAAGGTCACCCTAACGCCAATGTTTTGCAGGGAAACCATACTCAGACTTATGAATATGAGCGCGTTTCTTAAAACTGCTATGTTCATAAAACAAAGAACTTTTCTGCTTATTCTTATGAGTATTATTCGCCTCCTGCAAGGCTATTTTCTAGGGCTCCAAAGCCAAAGTTCTCAGATGTTGCACTTAGACTCATTGCTTCTTAGCCACCCCTCAAGATGTGGGTTGTTAAGAAGAATTAACTTTCCTTTGCAGGGAGAGGTCTCCAGCCGGAAATCAAAGGGTTCTGACGCCAATGCTGGGGACCTAAAACATCTTGTGGGACACAAGATAAAATGCCAGAATGGTCTTACCATGTATTTCGTCCCAGGGTTTCTTGACCAGCATCCAATCTTACCTACCAAGAATCTAAACTTTGATAGTATGCTTGTTCGTCAAATGTCTGCGCTTCACACTTCTCTTCGTGAAGCCTATCCCCCTAACTACACTATAGGGTACGACACCGAAGGCCTATGTGGATTATTGACAGTGGATGCACTAACCACATGACTGGTGATCGAAGTCTTCTTATGGATTCAACCCTACATCCGTCTGCCAAAAGTCACATCATGTTAGCTGACACTGGTAAAAGCAAGGTATTGGGCCTAGGTAGAGTTGCAATCTCAAAGGATCGGCACATGGATAAAGTGATGCTTGTTGAATCCCTTGGATTCAACTTAATGTCTGTCTCAATGCTTTGTGATCTGAACATGATTGTGATATTTGGAAAATATCGTTGCCTTGTGCTTATGGAATTTGACAAATATCTAGTCTTCGAAGGGTATCGCAGTGACGATCTGTATATGGTAGATTTCTCCGTGGGACCACAGCTTGCCGTATGTCTTCTAGAAAAAGCTTCAGAGTGCTGGCTCTGGCATTGGAGGTTAGGACATGCGGGCATGAGGAAATTGCACACTCTAGTGAAGAAGAAGCATATCATTGGCATCGAGGGCGTCTAGTTCAAGAAGGATCATCTATGTGGTGCTTGTGAAGCTGGGAAGATGACAAGGGCCAAGCATCCCTCGAAGACAATGATGACTACATCATGCCCCTTCAAGCTGCTACACATGGACTTATTTGACACTACTAATTATTCTACCCTTACTACCACGGCATGTCTTTATGGCTTCGTTATTGTTGATGATTATTCAAGATACACATGGGTGCACATAATTCTCTACAAGACTGAAGTGCAGGATGTCTTCAGACGTTTCGCCAATTGAGCCATGACAAATTATGGCATCAAGATCAAGCACATCAGAAGTGACAACGGCACAGAATTCAAGAACACCGGCCTCGACAATTATCTTGATACATTGGGCATCACACATGAGTTCTCTGCTCCATACATACCTCAGAAGAATGGCATCATGGAGCACAAGAGCAGAACCCTCAGTGAGATGGCACGTACGATGCTTGATGATTACAAGACTCCAAGGAAGTTCTGGCCTGAAGCCGTTGATACTGCTTGCCACATCATCAACAGTGTTTATCTTCATAAGTTCTTCAAGAAGACATCCTATGAACTTCTAACTGGTAAGAAGCCAAATGTCAGCTATTTCAAAGTCTTTGGTGCTAGGTGCTGGATCAAGGATCCACATCACACTTCAAAATTTTCACCGAAAGCACATGAAGGTTTTACGCTTGGTTACGGAAAGGATTCGCACACCTACAGAGTATTCAACCTCTTTCACTATAAAGTGGTTGAAACTATGGATGTGCGGTTTAATGAGACTAACGGCTCGCAAAGAGAGCACCTGCCAAATGTGCTAGATGAAGCTACACCAAGTGAATCTATCAAGCTAATGGGTACTTGAGAAATCATACCTACCGAACAACAGGCTGAAGAGGAAATCAGCATTCCTGCACCTAATCAGCATGAAGACAATGCTCAGCCTGAAGCCAATGCTGAAGTTGAAGACAATGATCAACAAGGGCAAAATATTCGTCCGAAACATCCTCCAGTTGCAAATGAAGTTCAGATTGAGAATATAATTGATAGTATCAATGCACCAGGTCCACTCACTCGTTCAAGAGCAGCATAGCTAGCAAATTTCTGTGGGCCCTTTGCATTTGTGTCCATATCTGAACCCAAGAAAGTTGATGAAGCCTTCATGGAACCTGAATGGATTCAAGCTATGCAAGAAGAGCTTCAACAATTTGAGCTAAACAATGTCTGGGAGCTAGTCAAACGTCCGGATCCTCGGAAGCACAACATCATTGGCACCAAATGGATCTATCGCAACAAACAAGATGAGCATGGTCAAGTTTTCAGAAACAAGCCTCGTCTCGTTGCTCAAGGATATACACAAGTGGAAGGAATTGACTTTGACGAAACCTTTGCTCCTCTAGCTAGGCTTGAAGCTATTTGCATACTGTTAGCCTATGCCAACCACAACAACATTCTTTTGTACCAAATGGATGTGAAGAGTGCCTTCCTCAACGACAAAATTGAAGAAGAAGTGTGATGTCGGCTAGGACTACGTCGGTATTTTCCCAAAGAGGAAGGGATGATGCAGCACACCGACGGTAGGTATTTACCTCACTGAGGAAACCAAGGTTATCGAACTAGTAGGACAACCAAGCAACACAACATAAACAGCCCCTGCACGCAAATAACAACCTCTCGCAACCCAACATGTTAAAGGGGTTGTCAATCCCTTTCGGGTAACGGCGCCAGAAATTGGTGTGTGGACGGGAGAAAGTTGAAATAGATTGAATAAATAGATCTCAAATAAAATAAAGTGCAGCAAAGTATTTTTTTATTTTTGGTTTAATAGATCTGAAAATAAATGCAAAGGAAAAATAGATCGCAAAGGCAAATATATGAGAAAGAGACCCGGGGCCGTAGCTTTCACTATTGGCTACTCTCGAGAAAAATAGCAAACAGTGGGTAAACAAATTGCTGTTGGGAAATTGATAGAATTTCAAATAATCATGGCGATATCCAGGCAGTGATCATTATATAGGCATCGCATCCAAGATTAGTAGACCAACTCCTGCCTGCATCTACTACAATTACTCCACACATCGACCGCTATCCAGCATGCATATAGCGTATTAAGTTCATGGAGAAATGGAGTAATGCAATAAGAACGATGACATGATATAGACAAGATCTATCTATGTAGAGATAGACCCCATCATTTTATCCTTAGTAGCAACGATACATACGTGTCGGTTCCCCTTCTGTCACTGGCATCAAGCACCGTAAGATCGAACGCACTACAAAGCACCTCTTCCCATTGCAAGATAAATAGATCAAGTTGGCCAAACAAAACCCAAATATCAGAGAAAGACATACGAGGCTATAAGAGATCACACATAAAATAGATCAAAGAAACTCAAATACTTTCATGGATAAAAAAGATATAATTGATCATAAACTCAAAGTTCATCAGATCCCAACAAACACACCGCAAAAAGGGTTACATCATATGGATCTCCAAGAGACCATTGTATTGAGAATTCAGCGAGAGAGAGGAAGCCATCTAGCTACTAACTACGGACCCAAAGGTCTACAAAGAACTACTCACACATCATCGGAGAGGTACCAATGGAGGTGGTGAACCCCATCTGAGATGGTGTCTAGACTGGATCTGGTGGTTCTGGACTCTGCGACGGCTGGATCAATATTTCGTCGACTCCCCGAGGGTTTCTGGAATATTGGGGTATTTATAGAGCAAAGAGGCGGTCCAGGGGGCACCCGAGGTGGGCACAACCCACTAGGGCGCGCCTGGGCCTCCTGGCGCGCCCAGGTGGGTTGTGCTCCCCTCGGAGCACCCCCAGGCACAGCCTTGGCCCATTAGGTGTCTTCTGGTCCAAAAAAAATTCTTCGTGAAGTTTAGTTGCATTTGGACTCCGTTTGGTATTGATTTCCTGCGATGTAAAAACATGCAGAAAACAGCAACTGGCACTTGGCTATAAAATGATTAGTACCAAAAAATGATATAAAATGACTAAAAAACATTCAAGATTGATATTATAACAGCATGGAACAATCAAAAATTATAGATACGTTGGAGATGTATCGGCATCCCCAAGCTTAACTCCTTCTCGTCGTCGAGTAGGTAAGTGATACAAACAGAATTTTTGATGTGGAATGCTGCCTAACATGTCATATCATATTCTTTTCTTTATAGCATGGACATTTGTGACTTTTATGTGATTCAAAGCAATAGTCTAGTTTTAACATGATAATTTAAATACTCAAACATATCAACAAGCAACCATGTCTTTCAAAATATCAACGCTAAAATAAGTTATCCCTAGCCCATCATGCTCAATCATTGATCCATTCATGAAAAACACACGCATATTAAGTACACCCAATACTCAAGTGCGATCATATTGCCTCCTAGTTGGTGCTTTTATAAGAGAAGATGGAGACTCAATATTCAAAATAAAAATTGCATAAAGTAAAAGAAAGGCCCTTCACAGAGGGAAGTAGGGATTTGTAGAGGTGCCAGATCTCAAAGCGAAGATTGAGAGATAAAAACATTTTGGGAGGTGTGTCTTTCCCACCAACGAAAACGACTTAGAGTTCCCAACACTATCCATGCTAGATATATCATAGGCGGTTCCCAAACAGAAAATAAAGTTTTCCTTTTTCAACCATACTTTCACTTTCCATGGCTAGCCGTATCCACGGTTACCCTCCATTCCAACATAAAGTAAATTCATTTTTCATTTTGGGACTGGGCATCCCTAATACCTTTACCTTACTCTCGTGCAATGACATGTGAATAAACACTCATCGTGAGAATAACACACGAAAGAGAAGTTTATTTTGAAAATTAGAGATGGCAGATACAAATTTGCTTAGAACGGCAAAATAATACCGCATATAGGTAGATATAGTGGACTCATGTGGCAAAACTGGTTTAAAGGTTTTTGGATGCACAAGTAGTGATCATACTTAGTGCAAAATGAAGGCTGGCAAAAGATTGGGAAGCGACCAACCAAGAAACAAATAATCTCATAAGCAAGCATTAAGTATAATTAACACCGAATAATGCACCACAAGTAGGATATAATTTCATTGCATAATTATTGACTTTTGTGCTTTTAGGGAATCACAAACCTTAACACCAATATTCTTATTAAAGCATAATTACTCATCAACATAACTCACATATCACATCATCATATATCAAAACTATTACTAAGAGTCAAGTTTATTTTGTCCAATGATCTTCATGAAAGTTTTAATTATATCCTTCTTGGATATCTATCACTTTGGAACTAATTTTCATATGTAGCTTTTGACAAGCTCAAACAAATATAAGTGAAGATCATGAGCATAAAATTTCTTTCTCTCAAATTCATTTAAGTGAAGCAAGAGAGAATTTCTTGAAAATTTTACTCACTCTCAAATAAATCTAAGTGAAGTGAGAGATCATTTCTTCAAAAATACTAAAGCACACCGTGCTCAGAAAGATATGAGTGAAGCACTAGAGCAAGTCCATAGCTCATAAAAGATTTAAGTGAAGCATAGAGAGCAATTTTAACAAGTTATGAAATAATTTTGGCTCTCTCAAATAGGTGTGTACAGCAAAGAATCAAGACTTAAAACACAAAATAAAACAAGAAAAGACTCATATCATACAAGACGCTCCTAGCAGCACACATAGTATGTGACGAATAAAAATATAGCTTCGAGTAAAATACCGATGGTCGTTAGAAGAAAGTGGGGATGCCACTCGAGGGCATCCCCAAGCTTAGTTGTTTGCTCATTTTTGGATAATAGCTTGGGATGCCGGGGCATCCCCAAGCTTAGGCTCTTCTTACTCCTTATTCCTTCATCCATCGTAAGATAACCCAAAACTTGAAAACTTCAATCACACAAAACTCAACAAAACCTTCGTGAGATCCGTTAGTGTAAGAAAAACAAATCACTACTATAAGAACGGTATCAAACCAATTCATATTTTGTCCTTGCATTATATCTATTGTATTCCAATTTTTCTATGGCAAAAACTCTTCAAAGAAAACCATAGAGGCATCAAAACAAACACACAACACAAAGAAAACAGAATCTGTCAAAAACAGAACAGTCTCTAGCAATCTGGATATTTCGAATACTTATGAAAGTCCAAAATTTCTGAAACATTAGGACGACCTGAGAAATTTGTATATTAATATTCTTCAAAAAGAATTGGTATTTTATCATGCTCTGGTAAAAAATGAGAATTGTTTTCATGAGCGCAAAAGTTTCTGTTTTTTAGCAAGATCAAACAACTATCACCCAAAAGATCCTAAAGGCTTTACTTGGCACAAACACTAATTAAAACACAAAAAACATAATCATAACAGTAGCATAATTGTGCAAACACTCAAGAACAGAAAGCAAAAAGCAAAAATAAGTTTTATTCATTGGGTTGCCTCCCAACAAACGCTATAGTTTCACGCCCCTAGCTAGGCATAAGACTTCAAGGATGCTCACACGAAAGATAATAATTGATACACAAAGAGAGCATCATCTAGCATATAACAAACACATTTAAGTCTAACATACTTCATATGCATAGGAATTTTATAAGCAAACAAATTATCATGACAAGAAATTTCTAACATATGCAAAGGAAAGGAATAAAACATTGACAATCTCAACATAACCTGAGGAAATTTAGTAACATGAAAATTTCTACAACCATATTTTCCTCTCTCATAATAATTCCATGTGGGATCATAATCAAATTCAACAATATAACCATCACATAAAATGTCCTCTTCATGATCCAAATGCATGCAAAGTTGACACTCTTCCAAAATAGTGGGATTATCATCAAATAAAGTCATGACCTCTCGAAGCCCAATTTTATCAGAAATTTCACAAGACTGAACACTCTCCAAATATGTGGGATTATTTTCACCTAAATTTGACGCTCTTCCAAACCCACTTTCAATACTATTGCAAACATTATTATCAATAACATATTCATCATGAGGCTCAAATAAATTTTCAAGATCATAAGAATCATTATCACCCCAATCATGATCATTGCAATAAGTAGTGGACATAACATAACAAGCATGCCCAAGCCTGGGTTTTGCATATCACTAACACAATTAATAGAATTTATAATATCAACATTACAATCATGCTTTTCATTCAAGGAGCTATCATGAATAACGTCATCAATTTCTTCTTTCAACACTTCATCACAATTTTCAGATTCATGACTTTCATGCAAAACTTCCTAGAGATAATCAAGTGCACTCAACTCACTAGCAATTGGTTCAACATAATTGGATCTTTTGAAAAGATTAGCAAGTGGATGATGATCCATATCAATAGATTTTTAGCAAGCGAAGATGCAAGCAAATAAGGGACACATGGCAACACAAGCACACATGAGATCCGACGAGAAAACGATGAACGAAAAAGAGGGCGAATAAAATGGCAAATTTGTGTGAAGTGGGGGAGAGGAAAATGAGAGGGAAATGGCAAATAATGTAAATTGCGAGGAGATGAGATTTGTGATTAGGAACCTGGTATATGCTGAAGATCCTCCCCAAAGAGGTCGGCTAGGACTATGTCGGTATTTCCCCAAAGAGGAAGGGATGATGCAGCACATCGCGGTAGGTATTTCCCTCAGTGATGAAACCAAGGTTATTGAACCAGTAGGAGAACCAAGCAACACAACGTAAACAGCGCCTGCACACAAATAAAAACCACTCACAACCCGATGTCTTAAAGGGGATGTCAATCCCTTTCGGGTAACGGCGCCAGAAATTGGTGCGTGGACGGGAGAAAGTTGTAATAGATTGAATAAATAGATCTCAAATAAAATAAAGTGCAGCAAAGTATTTTTGTATTTTTGGTTTAATAGATCTGAAAATAAATGCAAAGGAAAAATAGATCACAAAGGCAAATATATGAGAAAGAGACCCCGGGGCTGTAAGTTTCACTAGTTGCTTCTCTCAAGAAAAATAGCAAAAGGTGGGTAAAGAAATTACTTTTGGGCAATTGATAGAACTTCAAATAATCATGACGATATCCATGCAATGATCATTATATAGGCATCGCGTCCAAGATTAGTAGACCAACTCCTGCCTGCATCTACTACTATTACTCCACACATCGACCGCTATCCAGCATGCATCTAGTGTATTAAGTTCATGGAGAAACGGAGTAATGCAATAAGAACGATGACGTGATGTATACAAGATCTATCTATGTAGAGATAGACCCCATCATTTTATCCTTAGTAGCAACGATACATACGTGTCGGTTCCCCTTCTGTCACTGGGATCAAGCGCCGTAAGATCGAACCCACTACAAAGCACGTCTTCCCATTTCACGATATATATATCAAGTTGGCCAAACAAAACCCAAATATCAGAGAAGAAATACGAGCCTATAAGAGATCATGCATAAAAGAGATCAAAGAATCTCAAATACTTTCATGGATATAAAAAGATATAACTGATCATAAACTCAAAGTTCATCATATCCCAACAAACACACCGCAAAAAGAGTTACATCTATGGATCTCCAAGAGACCATTGTATTGAGAATTCAGTGAGAGAGAGGAAGCCATCTAGCTACTAACTACGGACCCGAAGGTCTGCAAAGAACTACTCACGGATCATCGGAGAGGCGCCAGTGGAGGTGGTGAACCCCATCCGAGATGGTGTCTAGATTGGATCTGGTGGTTCTGGACTCTGCGGCGGCTGGATCAATATTTCGTCGACTCCCCTAGGGTTTCTGGAATATTGTGGTATTTATAGAGCAAAGAGGCGGTCCGGGGGGCACACGAGGTGGGCACAACCCACCAGGGCACGCTTGGACCTCCTGGCGCGCCATGGTGGGTTGTGCTCCCTCGGAGCACCCCTCAGGCACAGCCTTGGCCCATAAGGTGTGTTCTGGTCCAAAAAAATTCTTCGTGAAGTTTCCCTGCATTTGGAATCCGTTTGGTATTGATTTCCTGTAATGTAAAAAACAAGCAGAAAACAACAACTGGCACTTGGCACTATGTCAATAGGTTAGTACCAAAAATGATATAAAATGACTATAAAATGATTATAAAACATCCAAGATTGATAATATAACAACATGGAACAATAAAAAGTTATAGATACGTTGGAGACGTATCAAAGTTTATGCGGCACAACCACCTGGTTTTTAAGATCCGAAGCATCTTGGCATGGTGTACATGCTCAACAAGGCAGTGATGGCCTCAAACAAGCACCTCGCGCTTGGTATGACACACTGAAAGACTTCCTGAAGAGCAAAGGCTTCAAACCTGGTTCTCTAGATCCCACTCTCTTCACGAAGACATATGATGGTGAACTGTTTGTATGCCAAATTTATGTGGATGACATTATCTTCGGCTCCACTGATAAGAGATACAGTGATGAGTTTGGGCATATAATGCAAGAGCAATATCAGATGTCCATGATGAGTGAGCTAAAGTTCTTCCTTGGCCTTCAAATCCATCAGCAGAGAAATGGCATCTTCATATCACAAGAGAAGTACCTCAAAGATTGACTGAAGAAGTTTGGAATGCAATACTTCAAAGGGTACACGACGCTAATGCTAACCAAAGGTCATTTGGGCCCCGACGACAATGGTAAAGAGTTCGATCAAAAGGTATACCCCTCCATGATTGGTTATTTACTGTACATATGTGTATCTAGGCCTGATATAATGCTTAGCGTTTGCATGTGTGCCCGATTCCAAGCGGCACCAAAGGAATCGCATCACCTTGTAGTGAAGCGAATTCTTCGATATTTGGCTCACACCCAAACACTAGGATTATGGTATCCAAAGGGCTCAGAGTTTGATCTAGTTGGTTTCTCAGATGCTGATTATGCTGGTGACAAGGTTGATCGCAAGTCCACATCAGGCACATGTCACTTTCTTGGACGATCTCTTGTCTGTTGGTCTTCAAAGAAGCAGAACTGTGTATTAGTCTCCACTGCTAAATCTGAATACATTGTTGTTGGATCTTACTGCGCTCAGCTTCTCTGGATGAAGCAAACTCTCAAGGACTATGGCATCCACATGAAGCATGTGCCACTCCACTGCGACAATGAAAGCGCCATCAAGATTGCCAACAATCCAGTTCAGCACTCGAAGACAAAGCACATTCAGATCCACATCACTTTCTCAGAGATCATGTCATGAAGGAAGACATTGATATCATTCACGTCAACACTGAAGAGCAGTTGACAGATATCTTCACGAAGCCCTTGGATGAGAAAAGGTTTTGCAAGCTGCGGTGTGAGCTAAATATCTTAGAATCCTCAAATGTCCTGTGAATGGACACACATCCTAACGCTTATGCATGTTGATGACTTAGATGTGTAAGACACGAAGTAATGTATATCATCAATTCATGAAGATTTACCATCTAAGTGTGAATACATCAATGTGTAATTTGACTTCAGAGAGCCAAGATAATTGTGCATCGTGTCTGGGTCTAATATTTCCTATACGGTGGGTAACGCCACCACCAAACTTTCTTGAAGATTTTTATTTGGCGTCATGATTGCATTATCTTCATATTTGGTTTGTCTTGAACATTGGTTTGACTTCAATGTTTATCTTCGCAATGTTGATTTGGTCTTCACTAATATATATATATATATATATATATATATATATATATATATTATATCTACTCTCTACTACTATTAAACAAGCAAACATATTCATTGCTAAGCGCACCCAGCCTAACCTTCACATAACATCACAGAGAAATTACAGCCTCACGATCGGACCCATATATTTGGATGTAACTGTTAAGTAATCAGTAATCCACGTCAAAAGTATGTTTAGAAATTCGATAGAGCGGACGAAAACTCTGTCATTCGCCTCCGCACTTATCCCGCAACAACTACTCCAGAAAAAAACCTACAATGTCGCAACCCCCAGTCCTAAGCCAAACAGCCCCGCGACACCCTCCCAGGCACTCTCCCCGCCGCCCGCACGATGCCCTCATTGGCACGCCCAGAGCGGCGTGCACTGAAAGCCGGAGCCGGGAAGGAGGGCGGCCACTGCCGGGAGACAAGGGCAGGCGTGGTCGCGCTCTCTCTGGTCGGCCATGGAGGCCGCGCGCGAGCCCGCGGCACGGCGGCGCCCGCTCCCCCTCGCCTCTCCGGCTGCACCGGTCTCCTCCCAAAGGACGAAGTGGGCACATGCGTGGCGGCCGGCGGCGAATGAGGACGTGCGTGAGCCCGTGACGCAGCGGCGTGGATCCCTCTTCCCCCTGCCGGTTCGAAATCCACACCGCCGCCGGCAAGGTAACTGCTCTCCTCCGGTTAGGCCCTGGCCTGGGCATGTGTAGCCGGTGCGAGCAATCACTGAGCCATCGGTGGTTCATTGATCCCTATGATTCACTCTCTAATTTGCATTGGCCAGTAAAAGATCCTCCTCTATAAGCGGAGCAGGTTGCTTTGCTTTGTATCCGATCTAATTTTTGCTTTACTTCTTTTTGGGTTGTACTAATTCTTCGTATGCTCCACTTGAGAGAGTAAGAGAAGGTCAGTACTACTCCATTATCTACTAATTCCGGCAGTCAAGGTCAATACATGTTACATCAATCAGGGTTAGTAATCAGTATTACTACTTTCAGAGAAGACCTGTATATGAAAGTGCGTTAAATTGACTAGAGGGGGTGAATAGGCGATTTTTACAAATTCGTCACTAAGGAATTTCAGGGTGAGGAAATTCTTAAGTCACGAATGACTAGCAGCGGAATAAGTACTCAGATGCAAGCATAACAGAACAGAAGCACAGTTATCATGATGAAATGAAAACAAGCACAGAGTACAGAAAGTGTAAACACAGGATAAGCAGGCTGAAGACAGACAGACTAAAGAAATTGAACTGAGCAATTAGAGAAAGTCTTCAAACAGTAACAATTAGGTACAATAACACAGTAAAGAGGAAATGAAAGGGTTGAGGAAATAGAACCAGTTAGCTCGATGAAGACAGTGATTTGGTAGAACAGTTCCAACTGCTGTGACAGTTGTACGTCTGGTTGGAGCGGCTAGGTATTTAAACCTTAGGACACACAGTCCCGGACACACAGTCCTCACAGTATTCTCCTTGAGCTAAGGTCCCACAGACCTCGCCCAATCACTCGTGGTAAGTCTTCAGGTGACTTCCAAACCTTCACAAACTCGGTCACTCGGCGATCCACAATTTCCACTTGGATGCTCTAGACCATGATGCCTAACCATCTGGAAGATGCACAGTCTTCAAAGGTAACAAGCATCGGATCCACACAGGAACAATTCCTTGAGCGAGGCTCAATCACTTTGGATTTGTAGCTGTTTCGGTTTGGGTTTTCCTCACTTGATGATTTTCGCTCAAAGTCCTCGGAGAATGGGATGCTCTCAATGACAAGTGTTGGTTTCTCTCGGAGCAGCCAACCAGCTAGAGGTTGTAGTGGTCGGCTATTTATAGCCTAGGGAGCAGCCCGACATGATAAGACATAAATGCCCTTCAATGCTACGACCGTTAGGTGGGTAAGATATTTTGGGACAGCTGGCGCATAGCACAGCAATGGTCGGAAATTTGAGGTTCAAATTCCTCAGGGCTATCATGCTCCTCACTTGTAGGCAATCCGCACTAACGAATTCCTAACTCCTCAGTCAGAACAAATTCCTCAGAGACCAGAATATCTTCATCTCTGTCACTGAAGAAATTGACTGGGATGTATGAGATTTCCAATGGCTTCACTCGAAAGGATTGGTAGGTGTAGGATTTTGAGATGAGCATCACTTGGAAACTTTTCCTTAGTTTTCCTCGACCCCCTTTAACAGTACGGTGTTTCTTATGACTCAAGAAAGAGAAAATGAAACTACGGAAACAAAAGTCTTCACACTTCATGTTCCTCGCATGAATATCAAGTCTTCACGGTCACACCAATTTCTTCACTTTCAAAGTCTTCAGAAAGCCAATGTCTTCAGTTGAAGACATTCATTTTTAGAGGTCAACTTTCTCTGTGAATATTTTTAGAGGTTATGTTTTCAACGGGGATAAACATATGAAGTGTAAATACTGATATTGAGGAATTTGATTGCAAGATATAGAAGAATTCCCCCTGAAGATGTGCATATGTGAGGAATTTGCTTTTGAAGCAATGCATATTGAAGAGTAGAATCATGCAGATCCCCCCCTATATCTTGTAATTCGTACACGCATTTAACATATCATTAGAAGAATTCGAAATGCATGATGAAATATGGTGACTGATGTAATTCAGCATGCGTGCATTAACATATGAGGAAATAGCATGCAGAAGAACAGAGAAAAAGTATCAGACCACCATCGAAGTTAAGATTACAACTCGATCCAACAAGGTCTTCAAAAGAATGAGAGTTGTAACTTAGCAAAAAAATGCCCATATATAGATCTGCTTGAAGGCTAAGTCAAATTGCTCCCCCTTTGTCATCGAATGACCAAGAGGGACGACAAATGAGGACTAACGCCCCTGAAGAATGTCATCAGGATGTCGATGGAGAAGCGCCAGCGTTGTTGGGGTCGGTTGTTGAAGTAGGGCCTGCCGCAGTGTCGTCCAAGTCTTCATTTTCATCAATCTCGCGTGATGAAGAATAAGAGCTGGCCACCAAGTGAGGAACTTTGAACTTCTTGAATTTCTTTGAAGGTGGCTGAGACCAGTCAAAGTCTTGCTTGAAGCCCATCTACTTGAGATCTTCTTCACCATAGAGATGAGACAGTACAGCCCAGGTGCGATCAAAAACTTCATGGAGGTAGTAATGGTTCTTCTTCACTGAATTATGAGTTATTGTCATGTTCTGAAGAATTGAACCAAACTGACGCTTGACCCATTTGTGATTGCGATCGACCTTCTGATGAAGACTGAGGAGAAGATCACGATCACTCATCACCCTTGGAGCTGTGCCTTAAGGATTTTGCTTTGAAGCATTAGCGACAGAGTCATGAGTAGCAGAGTCATCATTGGTGGAGTAGGATGCAGCTTTGCGAAACTGTCCATCCAATGTGCGTATGCCTTCATCAATAATAGTGGCCTTGCCCTTCTCATCAGCTGAGAAATGGTCCGTTTGAGGACTTCAATAGGGGGCAAGTAGCTGCCATGGTTAAGAGTATCAGCCTTATAGTTGATTGAAGACCTTGATCTAATGAATCTCATGATCCAAGGAGCATAAGGCTTCAATTCAAATGGGTAAAGAGGAACATTGGCCATAGTCCTCATGAAGAAATCATGGTAGTTGACAGGAACTCCATGGATGATGTTGAATAGCAGATTCTTCATGATGCCAACGACCTCTTCTACATTAGAGTCGTGGCCTTGGATTGGACTGAGGGTCTTGGTCAAAATTCTTTAGACAGTCCTTGGCACATAGAGCAATTCCTTCTCGAGGAATTTGGTTCTTGGGGATTGACCTGGCTTTAGAGGCTTCATCAACACTTGCATGTAATGATCAGATAGCTAGGGTTCATGGTAGATGAGTCTTGCACCTTCAAGGGGAGGACTGACAGGCAGGGCGTGAAGTAATTCAGAGGCCGGTGCTTTGTAGTGTGTGTTCTCTGTCATCCAGTCCAACAACCAAGAGTTCACATCTTCAGTGTTGCGGGTGATGTGCAACGTAGCATAGAACTGAAGAATTAACTCTTCATTCTAGTCATAGATGTCGCTGCAGAAATTTAGCAACCCAGCGTCATGAAGAACACTAAGGATAGGGGTGAAGCAGGGCGGCGAATCCATATCAACATGAGGAATATGCTCATGGTCAAACATCTTGTCTTTATCGAATAGCAGAGAAGAATAGATATCCATCTGACTTGCTATCCAGAAATGCTTCCTTCGAAGACGAGCAGAGTCATAAGGGTTGTAATCAGTGAAGAATACATGCTCATGGAAGAAGTCATCAGCTTTGAACTTCTATTTCTTTGAGAAGGGATTCTTCGGCTTGGGCTGAGCAGTATCAGTCAATGTCTTCACAGCCTCTGGAATCACGGTCTCAGGAGCCGCAGGCTGAGGAATTTTAGTAGCAATATCATCAGTAGCAGCCTGGGTCTCCATTTCTTCAGCAACATTCACATCAGCGCTAGTGGCTGCAACTTCTTCAGGAATGGTGAGCAGTGAAGCTTGAGGTTCATCAGATCCTTTATGAATTTCTTCAGTCTAAACTGGGGACTGAGGAATTTGTTGCAGAAGAGTAAATGGTGGTGAATTGGGGTGATGACTTTCCTCGTACTCATCATTTAGAAAATGAGTGGAGCACCCAATGTCCACGTCTTCATCTTCTTCATCAATTTCCTCGACGCCTGCCTCTTCAGCTGTGAATTGAGGCAAGGGCGATGATACCAATGGAGTGGACGTCATGTTGTCCACTTCAATTTCCTCATCCAACTGCTCTGACGAAGCAGAAAAAGGATCTTCTTCATCTGATCCACTTGGAATTTCATAGTCCTCACCAAAGGGAACAATCTCTTTTGATGGCATGTTTGAAACAGGAACAACATCAATTGGATTTTCAAAAGAGCTTGTCAAAGTCTTCACTTTCTTTGGTGCTGAAGACTCTGAGTCGGCAGATGCTTTCGTTTTCTTCACTGCTGCTCGCTCTGCAGGCTTGGTTTTCTTTGCTTCTGTTGAAGAAGGAAGGTTAGGACTTGGCGTTGGTGCAGGAGGAGCAGAGGAATTTTGTGCAGTTTCCTCAGGCGCAACTGTTGGAGTTGCCCTGGCTTGTTCAGAGTCATCAGGCACAGCAGCAGATGCTTCAGCTGGCCTGGCTTGATCTTCAGGTGCAACACTAGAGGTTGCCCTGGCAGTTTCTTCAGAGGCTGGAAAGTCTTCATCAGCCCTAGTGCTTCCATTTTCTTCAGCAGCCTGATTTTCATCAGCGGTGCTGGCATGTTCTTCAGTAGGTTGTGCAGATGATTCAGCCTAAGGAGATTCATGTTGCATTGGGGCTACAACATTTGAGGTGAATCCCTTCGCCATCCTGATGAATCTGACTTTGGCTCCAAGCCAATCTGCACGGTAGGCATCAAATTCATCACTGAGCTTTTTGAGCTCAGCTTGTGCCGCAATAAGTTCATAAGTTGTCATTTTGACAACGTTCTTCTTCAGAAAACACTCCTATTTGTACTGAGCTTTCTTCAGCTGCCTGGCCTTCTCAAATTTCCATTTTTCTTCGCCTATGAAGGCGATCAACATGTGACTTTGGCCAAGTGTGAGATTGAAGTCAGGCATAGGAGTGTTGGGGTCCTTGTGCCAGAGATCAATGAAATCGAGGATCAGCTTGGGATCCAACAGAAGAGGCACATCTGTGCCTTGGGCTCTAGCGGCCCGTTGCTGTCTGTCTTTGATGATTTCAGCGAGTTCTTCATCATCAGCTTCGTCTTCACTGGATGGCACATGAAACGCAACCTGCTTCTTGTGAGGACTTCGTCTAGTGCCTCGTCCAGAAGTGGCCTTTGTCTTCAGCAAGGTTGGGCCTGTTGAGGATTGCGGAGGAGCTAAAGAACTTGCGGAGGCTCCTGAGGCAATTGAGATGCCAGTGGTCCTTTGGCAAGTGGCGAGATGCACAGGTGCTGAGGACTTTCTTAGAGGAGCTGAGGTGCAACCGGAGGAACTGGAGAAGCTTGAGGAATTTGCCTTCAGGGCATAGATGAGCTTGGCCATGAGGGCATATCTGAGGAATTGGGCTTGCAAGCTGGCTTCTTGGGCATAGCCTTCTTAGGCTTGCTAGTAGAGGCCTCAGCAGCGGCAGCAGCAG
The DNA here is from genome assembly GCF_018294505.1 of Triticum aestivum. Taxonomy (NCBI): domain Eukaryota; kingdom Viridiplantae; phylum Streptophyta; class Magnoliopsida; order Poales; family Poaceae; genus Triticum; species Triticum aestivum. Next base: position 285,931,305 of record NC_057814.1, on the reverse strand, counting down.
AGTCTTCGTTGAATTTCCTCACTGCTTCCTTAGCCATTTTGGCTAGTTTTGCTTGCTGCTTGGCCCATTCATCAGGATTGTCCTCACGGCGCTTGAGGCTGTGGGATCAGCAATTTGGCCAGGTGCCAATGGAGGTCTTGGGCAAGGAGGGTGTAGAGCGAATTTCTTTATGTACTTAGGAGTAACATATCTGTACTCCCTCCATTCCCGTGCCCATCTCCTCTCAATCCTCTGTATGCGCACCTTGCACTGATTCTTGTTCTCCATGCCATCTTTGGCTTCATCAGGAGAGCAATATTCTGCATAAATGTCATCAGAGATCTCAAACTAATGTTTACTTCCAATTTCTTGCCTCCCTTCTGAGGTTTCTTGCCATCTGCCATTTTCTTCAACTGAGGATTTTGAACAATTGAGTTCTCTGAATAGGTATGCAATCTTCCTTCGAGGAACGCTGCAAATGAGTTAAGTTGATGAGAACCTAGTGATTCAGCAGCGGACATGTGTACCTGTGAACAGAGTATAGGTGCGAAGAATTTTGAGAGGTCATATGCATTCTCAGAAGTTTTTGCAAAATGAACACGTTTGAGGAATTTGACCAGAGGTGTCTTGAGGAATTTCACTAAGCGTTCTTTGACTTAGGTTCCAGAGTTGTATAGATTGAAAATCCACACAACTGAGGAATGTTGAAGAAAAACGTTGCTTAGAGAAACAGATCAAGAATAGATGCTTGTGTGAGGTGTTTAAAGTGTGGAAGTTGAATAATAAACACCTTTTGAAGATTTGTGGAAATCATCAGAATCAACAAGGGCAGTAAAAGTAACTTTTAATTACCCTTGACAAAGAACACAACGAACTGGGAGATGTAGGTTGGAAGTTCATCAGTCCAGATCTTCCACGCCCTAACTTGGCAGAGGAAGACAGCTACGGCGGCGGCGGAGAGAAGAAATCCGCGGCCGGCGCGAGTACGACGGCAACGACGTCGAGGCTGTGAAGCTCTTCCTCACCGGCAACGATGGAAGTAGCGGCGGCGCTAGGTCTTGAGAGCTGGAGCGAGGGGAGTGAGAACGAGCGGGGTAAATGCAGTCTGAGGAGGGTGAGGGGTATATATAGCCGGGGTGAAAAACCGCTCCCTCGAGGAAAATGGACGAACCTGCCCCTGACTCTTCTCATCCTGGCGACATGTGTCACCCACGTACAGAGCGGTGGCGATCGTGTGAGATCGTGGGTGAATAGATAAATCCGATCGTGGGATGTGGAACGGTTTGAGCGGCAAAAGCCGAAAATTCAGATTAGAATATTTTAACGTTTCGTTCGCAAATTCTTCAGCTGACAAAGACACAATGAAGATTTTGAACGGGTTTCAAATAGAATGCATATTAGGAATTTGTGAACATGTTAGGTTGAGTTTAGCATGGACGGGGAAGGGTCCGATCACATTCACTTAGCAGAAAAGGCAGCTTGAAGAATTAGCAATAGGTGAATGTTGTAGAGGATATATATATATATATATATATATATATATATATATATATATATAGTCAATGAAGAACAACGACGGAAAGAGTGAAGACATTGCAAAGTTGAAGAAATTGAACAACTGAGGAAATTCAAGAATAGAAGAACTTAAATTGAAGAATTTCAACTATTGTTGGTGGCGTGAACCACCGTATAAGAATGATGATTTCGGACGTCGCGTACAATTATCGTAGGGCTCTGAGAATCAAATTCTTCATTAATTTCTTCACACTCAGAGGGTTAGTCTTCATTGATTGATGAAAATGTTACTTCGTGTGTTGCACATCTAAGTCATCAATTTTGCATAAGTGTTAGGATGTGTGTCCTTTTCAAAGGACATTCGAAGATTCTAAGATATTTAGCTCACACTGCAACTTGCTAAATCTCTTCGCATCCAAGTGCTTTGTGAAGATATCGGCTAGCTGTTCTTAAATCTTCACGTGCTCGATAGAGCTGTCGCCCTTCAACACATGATCACGAAGAAAATGATGATGAATCTGAATGTGCTTTCTCTTCGAGTGCTGAACTAGGTTATGAGAAATCTTGATGGCACTCTCATTGTCACAGTAGAGAGGCACATTCTTCACATTGATGCTGTAGTCCTTGAGGGTTTGCTCCATCCATAGCAACTGAGCACATCATGAACCAGCAGCAATGTACTCAGCTTCAGCAGTAGAAAGTGATATGCAGTTCTGTTTCTTCGAGGACAAACATACAAAGGATCGTCCGAGGAAATGGCATGTGCTTGATGTTGACTTGCGGTCCACACGATCACCAGCATAGTCTGAGTCTAAATATCCAATGAGATCAAAAGTCGAGCCCTTGGGATACATAATCCAAGTGTTGGAGTGTGAGCTAGATATCGAAGAATATGCTTCACAGCCTTATGGTGTGATTCCTTCAGTGTAGCTTGAAAACGGGCACACATGCAAACACTAAGTATAATATCTGGCCTAGATGCACATAAATACAATAAAGAGCCAATCATGGAGCGATATACCTGTTGATCGAAGTCAATACCATTTTCATCAGTGCACAGATGGCCATTTGTGGGCATAGGGATTTTGACGCCTTTGCAATCTTGCATGCCGAATTTCCTCAATACATCCTGGAGGTATTTCTCCTGAGATATGAAGATGTCGTTGCGCTGTTGACGTATTTGAAGACCTAAGAAGAATTTCAATTCTCCCATCATAGAAATTTGATATTCTTCACTCATCATATAGGCAAATTCATCACTGTAATGTTGGTCAGTACAGCCAAAGATAATATCATCAACATATATTTGACACACGGATAATTCATCATCATAGGTTTTGGTGAAAAGAGTTGGGTCAAGTGAACCGGGTTTGAAGCCTTTCTTCATGAGGAATTCCTTCAAAGTATCATACCACGCCCGAGGGGCCTTCTTGAGGCCATAGAGGGCTCTATTGAGTCTGAAGACTTTGTTAGGATGCTTTGGATCTTCAAAACCTGGGGGTTGAGCAACATATACTTCTTCCTCAAGCTTACCATTGAGGATTGCACTTTTCACATCCATTTGATATAACATGATATTATGATGGTTAGCATAAGCAAGTAATATGGGAATAGCCTCAAGTCTAGCAATAGGTGCAAAAGTTTCATCAAAATCAATTCCTTCAACCTGTGTGTAGCCTTGATCTACAAGTCGTGCCTTATTCCTCACCACAAGGCCATTTTCATCTTGCTTGTTGCGGTAGATCCATTTTGTGCCGATGACGTTGTGCTTGTGTGGGTCTGGTCGCTTGACAAGTTTCCACACATTGTTGAGCTCGAACTGATGTAATTCCTCTTGCATTGCTTGAATCCACTCAGGCTCCAAACATGCCTCATCTACCTTAGTGGGCTCTATAATAGAGACGAAAGCAAAGTGCCCACAAATGCTAGACAAATGTGAAGCTTTTGAGCGTGTGAGAGGACCTGGTGCGTTGATGTCGCTGATGATTTTCTCGATCTGCACTTCATTTGTAATGCGAGGATGAGCGGGTTGGCGACGTTGAGTTGGCTCAGCATTTTCTTCAGGTGTGCCAACTTGCTGTTCTTCACGTTTTGGAATGACTTCTTCAGCAGATTCTTTGGTAGGAATGACATCCTCGATAGCCTTGAACTTGATGGTTTCCTCAGGTGACTTTTCATCTAGCACAGGAGGTAGGTGCTCTCTTTGCGAGCCATTAGTTTCATTGAACCTCACATCTACATTTTCAACAACCTTGTGGTGAAAGGAGTTGAAGACTCTGTAGGTGTGCGAGTCCTTTCCGTAACCAGGCATAAAACCTTCATGTGCTTTCGATGCAAATTTAGAATTGTGATGAGGATCCCTAATCCAATATTCAACACCGAAGACTTTGAAATAACTCACATTGGGTTTCTTGTCAGTGAGGAGTTCATATGAGGTCTTTTTGAAGAATTTGTGAAGATATACCATGTTGATGATGTGGTACGCAGTATCAATTGCATCAATCCAGAAGTGACGAGGAGTCTTGTATTCATCAAGCATAGTGCGAGCCATCTCAACAAGAGTCCTGTTCTTGCGCTCCACGACACCATTTTGCTAACGAGTGTAAGGAGCAGATAACTCATGAGTAATACCAAGTTCATCAAGATAGTCATCAAGACCAGTATTCTTGAACTCGGCCCCATTGTCACTTCTGATGTGCTTGATCTTCACACCCAAGTTGGTTGAAGCCCTTCAGGAAAATCATTTGAAGACTTCCTGCACTTCACATTTGTAAGTGACGATATGCGCCCATGTATAACGAGAATAGTCATCAACAATAACAAAGCCATATAAAGATGCTTCATTGGTGAATGAGGAATAATGATTAGGGCCAAAGAGATCCATGTGAAGCAATTCAAATTGATGAGTGTTAGTCATGATAGTCTTTGAGGGATTCTTGGCCTTGGCCATCTTTCCAGCTTCACAGGCTCCGCACAGGTGATCCTTCAGGAATTTGACATCCTCGATGCCAATGACATGCTTCTTCTTCGCGAGAGTGTGCAAGTTCCTCATGCCAGCATGACCCAGTTGTCGATGCCATAGCCAACCTTCTGAAGCTTTTGCAAGTATACATGTAGCAGGTTGTGGTCCTATAGAGAACTCAACAATATACAGATCTCATCTCCTAAAGCCTTCGAAGACTTTGGAATGGCCAGCTTCCATGATTACAGTACAGCGATACTTGCCAAAGATAACAACCATATCAAGATCACAAAGCATTGAGACTGACATGAGGTTGAATCCTAATGACTCGATAAGCATGACTTTGTCCATGTGTCGATCCTTTGAGATCGCAACCTTACCTTGACCCAGTACCTTGCTTTTGCCTTTGTCAGCGTAGGTGATCTGCTTCAGATGCGATGGAGATAAAGCAGTGTCCATCAATAAGTTCTTGTCACCAGTCATGTGATTTGTACATCCACTATCGAGGACCCACTCAGTGGCTTTGGGTTGATCATCCTGCAGATGAATTAGTGTAACTTACGAACTCATATACTTCATAAGTGAATAATATGACATCAAATTCATCGGATCGATTTCATCAAGCAATAGAACAGATATAGCAGTCTGAGGACGTGAGAAATGGAAAAACATTTCTTCACGACTTGCTTGTGTCCTTTCAAGCATAATTCTTCAGACGTTTAAGTTCGTCTGGAGACCTGACCCTACATAAGAGATTAGTTCTTTTTCTTCACCACCCACACTAGAGGGGTGGCAAAGAGTTCATCATATCCGATGAATTCAGTACCTTGCTTTTACCTTTGTCAGGGTAGGTGATCTGCTTCAGATGCGATGGAGATAAAGCAGTGTCCATCAATAAGTTCTTGTCACCAGTCATGTGATTTGTACATCCACTATCGAGGACCCACTCAGTGGCTTTGGGTTGATCATCCTGCAGATGAATTAGTGTAACTTACGAACTCATATACTTCATAAGTGAATAATATGACATCAAATTCATCGGATCGATTTCATCAAGCAATAGAACAGATATAGCAGTCTGAGGACGTGAGAAATGGAAAAACATTTCTTCACGACTTGCTTGTGTCCTTTCAAGCATAATTCTTCAGACGTTTAAGTTCGTCTGGAGAGCTGACCCTACATAAGAGATTAGTTCTTTTTCTTCACCACCCACACTAGAGGGGTGGCAAAGAGTTCATCATTCTGCGAGCTCCATAAGAGAAAGGTGGCATAGATGCAAGTCCACTTCATTTCACATAAGAGGGTTAGGGTAAGCATATGAATAAGCAGATAAATTCTTAGAGGACTTATGAACATAATGATTTGAAGAATAATGCACATATTCATAACCCTTAGTCTTTCCCTGCAAAACAGAAGTGTTAGCACGCTGATGTTTGCTACCTCTTGAGCACTGCGTTGGTTTTCTGCCGAAGAGGAAAGGGTGATGCAGCAAAGTAGCGTAAGTATTTCCCTCAGTTTTTGAGAACCAAGGTATCAATCCAGTAGGAGGCCACGCACGAGTCCCTCGCACCTACACAAACAAATAAATCCTCGCAACCAACGCAATAAACGGGTTGTCAGTCCCTTCACAGTCACTTACGAGAGTGAGATCTGATAGATATGATAAGATAATATTTTTGGTATTTTTATGATAAAGATGCAAAGTAAAGAAAGCAAAATAAAGACAACGCTAGAAATAACTTGTTGACGGGAAATTAATATTATGGAAAATAGACCCGAAGGCCATAGGTTTCACTAGTGGCTTCTCTCATGAGCATAAGTATTACTGTGGGTGAACAAATTACTGTTGAGCAATTGACAGAATTGAGCATAATTATGAGAATATCTAGGTATAATCATGTATATAGGCATCACGTCCGAGACAAGTAGACCGACTCCTGCCTGCATCTACTACTATTACTCCACACATCGACCGCTATCCAGCATGCATCTAGAGTATTAAGTTCATAAGAACAGAGTAACGCTTTAAGCAAGATGACATGATGTAGAGGGATAAACTCATGCAATATGATATAAACCCCATCTTGTTATCCTCGATGGCAACAATACAATATGTGCCTTGCTGCCCCTACTGTCACTGGGAAAGGACACCGCAAGATTGAACCCAAAGCTAAGCACTTCTCCTATTGCAAGAAAGATCAATCTAGTAGGCCAAACCAAACTGATAATTCGAAGAGACTGGCAAAGATAACCAATCATACATAAAAGAATTTAGAGAAGATTCAAATATTGTTCGTAGATAAACTTGATCATAAACCCACAATTCATCGGTCTCAACAAACACACCGCAAAAGAAGATTACATCGAATAGATCTCCACAAGAGGGGGGGAGAACATTGTATTGAGATCCAAAAAGAGAGAAGAAGCCATCTAGCTAATAACTATGGACCCGAAGGTCTGAGGTAAACTACTCACACATCATCGGAGAGCCTATGGTGTTGATGTAGAAGATCTCCATGATCGATGCCCCCTCCGGCGGAGCTCCGGAAAGGCCCCAAGATGGGATCTCACGGGTACAGAAGGTTGCGGCGGTGGAATTGGGTTTTTGGCTCCGTATCTGGTAGTTTGGGGGTACATAGGTATATATAGGAGGAAGAAGGACGTCGGTGGAGCAACATGGGGCCCACGAGGGTGGAGGGCACGCCCAGGGGGGGTAGGCGCGCACCCCTACCTCATGCCTTCCTGGTTGATGACTTGACGTAGGGTCCAAGTCCTCTGGATCACGTTCGTTCTGAAAATCACCTTCCCGAAGGTTTCATTCCGTTTGGACTCCGTTTGATATTCTTTTTCTGCGAAACTCTAAAATAGGCAAAAACAACAATTCTGGGCTGGGCCTCCGGTGAATAGGTTAGTCCCAAAAATAATATAAAAGTGTATAATAAATCCCTATAATGTCCAAAACAGAATATAATATAGCATGGAACAATCAAAAATTATAGATACGTTCGAGACGTATCAAGCATCCCCAAGCTTAATTCCCGCTCGTCCTCGAGTAGGTAGGCATAATTTCAATGTAATTCTTCTTAATTGTGGTATGAATATTCAAATCCGAAAGATTCAAGATAAAAGTCAATATTGACATAAAAATAAAAATACTTCAAGGATACTAACTAAGCAATTATGTCCTCTCAAAATAACATGGCCAAAGAAAGTTCATCCCTACAAAATCGTATAGTTTAGTCATGCTCCATTTCCGTCACACAATAATGCTCTCATCATGCACAACCCCGATGAAAAGCCAAGCAATTGTTTCATACTTTAGTAATATGAAACTTTTTCAACCTTCACGCAATACATGAGCGTGAGCCATGGATATAGCACTATGGGTGGAATAGAATATTATGATGGGGGTTATGTGGAGAAGACAAAAAAGGAGAAAGTCTCACATCAATGAGGCTAATCAATGAGCTATGGAGATGCCCATCGATTGATGTTAATGCAAGGAGTAGGGATTGCCATGCAACGGATGAACTAGAACTATAAATGCATGAAAGCTCAACAAAAGAAACTAAGTGGGTGAGCATCCAACTTGCTTGCTCACAAAGACCTAGGGCATTTGAGGAAGCCTATTGTTGGAATATACAAGCCAAGTTCTATAATGAAAAATTCCCACTAGTATATGAAAGTGACAAAACAAGAGACTCTCTATCATGAAGATTATGGTGCTACTTTGAAGCACAAGTGTGGTGAAAAGGATAGTAACATTGTCCCTTCTCTCTTTTCTCTCTCCTTTTTTTCTCACTTGGGACAATGCTCTAGAAATTGATGATCATCACACTTCTATTTATTTACAACTGAATGATTACAACTCGATACTAGAACGAAGTATGACTCTATATGAATGCCTCCGGTGGTGTACCTGGATATGCAATGAATCAAGAGTGACATGTATGAAAGAATTATGAATGGTGGCTTTGCCACAAATACTATGTCAACTACATGATCATGCAAAGCAATATGACAATGATGAACGTGTCATGATAAACGGAATGGTGGAAAGTTGCATGGCAATATATCTCCGAATGGCTATGGAAATGCCATAATAGATAGGTAAGGTGGTTGTTTTGAGGAAGATATAAGGAGGTTTATGTGTGAAAGAGTGTATCATATCACGGGGTTTGGATGCACCGGCGAAGTTTGCACCAACTCTCAATGTGCGAAAGGGCAATGCACGGTACTGAAGAGGCTAGCAATGATGGAAAGGTGAGAGTGCGTATAATCCATGGACTCAACATTAGTCATAAAGAACTCACATACTTATTGGAAAAATCTACAAGTCATCAAAAACCAAGCACTATGCGCATGCTCCTAGGGGGATAGATTGGTAGGAAAAGACCATCGCTCGTCCTCGACCGCCACTCATAAGGAGGACAATCAAAGAACACCTCATGTTTCAAATTTGTTACATAACATTTACCATACGTGCATGCTACGGGACTTGCAAACTTCAACACAAGTATTTCTCAAATTCACAACTACTCAACTAGCACAACTTTAATATCACTACCTCCATATCTCAAAACAATCATCAAGGATCAAACTTCTCTTAGTATTCAACACACTCATAAGAAAGTTTTTACTAGTCTTGAATACCTAGCATATTAGGATTATCTAAGAAAATTACCATGATGTTTAAGACTCTCAAAATAATATAAGTGAAGAATGAGAGAAAAATAGTTTCTATAAAACAAATCCACCACCGTGCTCTAAAAGATATAAGTGAAGCGCTAGAGCAAAAACTATATAGCTCAAAAGATATAAGTCGACTAGAGGGGGGGGTGAATAGGCGATTTTTACAAATTCGTCACTGAGGAATTTCAGGGTGAGGAAATTCCTAAGGCAGGAATGACTAGCAGCGGAATAAGTACTCAGATGCAAGCATAACAGAACAGAAGCATAGTCATCATGATGAAACGAAAACAAGCACGGAGTACAGAAAGCATAAACACATGATAAGCAGGCTGAAGACAGACTGACTGAAGAAATTGAACTGAGGAATTAGAGAAAGTCTTCAGTAAAATTCATCAGACAGTAACGATCAGGTCGGCAACATAGTAAAGAGGAGATGAAAGGGTTGAGGAAATAGAACCAGTTAGCTCAGTGAAGACAATGATTTGGTAGAGCAGTTCCAACTGCTGTGACAGTTGTACGTCTGGTTGGAGCGGCTAGGTATTTAAACCTGAGGACACACAGTCCCGGACACACAGTCCTCACCGTATTCTCCTTGAGCTAAGGACACACAGACCTCGCCCAATCACTCGTGGTAAGTCTTCAGGTGACTTCCAAACCTTCACAAACTCGGTCACTCGGTGATCCACAATTTCCTCTTGGATGCTCTAGACCATGACGCCTAACCGTCTGGAAGATGCACAGTCTTCAAAGGTAACAAGCGTTGGATCCACACAGGAACAATTTCTTTAGTGATGCTCAATCACTTTGGGTTTGTAGGTGTTTGGGGTTGGGTTTTCCTCACTTGATGATTTTTGCTCAAAGTCCTCGGAGGATGGGATGCTCCCAATGACAAGTGTCAGATTCTTTCGGAGCAGCCAACCAGCTAGTGGTTGTAGGGGTCGGCTATTTATAGCCTAGGGAGCAGCCCGACATTATAAGACATAAATGCCCTTCAATGATATGACCGTTAGGTGGTTAAGATATTTTGGGACAGCTGGTGCATAGCACAGCAACAGTCGGAAATTTGAGGTTCAAATTCCTCAGGGCTATCATGTTCCTCACTTGTAGGCAATCCGCACTGGCAAATTCCTAACTCCTCAGTCAGAACAAATTCCTCAGAGACCAGAAGATCTTTGTCTCTGTCACTGAAGAAATTGACTGGGATGTATGAGATTTCCAACGGCTTCACTCGAAAGGATTGGTAGGTGTAGGATTTTGAGATGAGCATCACTTGGAAACTTTTCCTTAGTTTTTCCTCGAACCCCTTTAACAGTACGATGTTTCGTATGTATCAAGAAAGAGAAAATGAAACTACAACAACAAAAGTCTTCACGCTTCATGTTCCTCGCATGAATATCAAGTCTTCACGGTCACACCAATTTCTTCACTTTCGAAGTCTTTAGAAAGCCAAAGTCTTCAGTTGAAGACATTAATTTTAGGGGTCGACTTTCTCTGTAAATATCAAACTCCTCATAGTCTTATAGACCTGTGTACACTCACAAACACATTAGTCCCTTAACCTATAAGTCTTCAATACACCAAAATCACTAAGGGGCACTAGATGCACTTACAGTATAGCAGTATTACTCGGTCAGCAAGCGTTCGTTGTTGGATTTCTTTCATGCCTATGTGGTGTTGTGCCATGGTCGCTCTCCCTCCTACAGGTTTGATTTTTCAAGTTTCATGCCTTTGTGTTTTAAGATGTCATCCCAAAAGTATTTGTAACATGAAAAACCAAAGAAAGAGAAGATTAACACGTGAGTTTATACATTCTCAAAAGGAAGTCATTGAAGAAATTTTAGGACAAATATAAGGTCTAATTGGCTCTTGAACCGGAAATGGTACTGTAGATGATCAAAGGGCCTCACTTTGTTATCTTGCATAGGGACTCAGCCAAGTCTGGCCTGGCCGTGCCTCCGTCCTCCCGCCTTGCCGGCTGCGTGTGTGTGCTGTCTGTGCTTGACGATGTGTGCTTGTTGGCTTGTCACTGGGTGCTTGTCGCTGCGGGCCTGCTAGCTACTGCTGCTTTGCTTTATATATTTGTATAATGCTTGCATCTTGTATGCAGCTATGATTTGTTTTATACTGACGTTGTTGTTGTTGCTGCTGACCTGTTGATGTTGTTGCTTACTGCTGCTGTCCTCCTGATGTTGTTGCCGTGCTAGCCAGGGAGATTCTAGAGATACACAACATTCAATTATGAGGATCTAGGAAATTAATGATCATTCAGTCATTGATGATATAAAAAGAGGCATGAAGGCAACAACAGGGGCAGTATTTTGATCTCATGTCATCTCGCACATAGATTATTTGTTCTTGTTTACGTACCATTTTATTAATTATTTATATATACCCACGGTATCGCCGTATTACTGTTTCTTGAAATTACCGTATCCCCATTTCCTTATCACCGTATCCGTAACGCCGGTGCTTCATAGCTATGAAGTATGAGTCTACAATGATATATTTTTAGACATGCACATGTTCTATCAAGAAGTTCCATTTGCAATTTTCTTATATAAGTTTCATTGATGACAATAATGATCGATCCATGTTCATAGCTAAGTACATGTTTCACTGGTATTACCATTGTTCACAGTGTAAGCATATTAAACAGTTATATGCTTATTGCACTACAAAGTGTAAACTATTTAATATGTTCCATCATTTGACAGAGCAATGCTAAAGTTCTAAATTATCAAGTGATTGAACACACTGAAAATGATAACATATTGAAGCTTTGCAAAGTAGAGAAGCTCTTTTTTTAGCCTCCACCAATTTATTGTTCTCCTTGTGTTAATTTGATAAAATGAAATGCATACTATACTGCTACTGCTACTGAGACTTGTCACAATTTCTGTATCCTGTGTTACAATGAGACTCACAGTTCACAGTTCAGGTGGAAGGTAATCAATTTCCTAAGGATAAACTTCATACTTGAATCTACATTGTGTTATGTGTGACAAATGTGAACATTGGCAGCATCTGATTTGTGCCCTTTTAAATTTCAAATGGGGTGATTCCAAAGAAGCAGATTAAACTTGCCCTAAGTGTTGTGTTTGGGAGATCGAGCATGCCTTAGCACAAAATTCTGTTCTTGGGGCTAAAGATCTGCCAAGGGCCATGCTTACCGATGTGGTATTTAAGTGTACTTCTTATAAACAGAGATGTGTTGCTCCTTGTTCATACTTTTATTCCTTCTTTTTCAGAATTTGACTGTATTTAAGTGTTTTTTCTAGATCCTTGTTTCATGCACGTGCACTTTTTTTGGGGAATCAGGAGCTTTTCCGGACTGAATAAGTAGAGTTATAGTCATGCTGAAGGCTGAAAACGAAGCTATGATTCATATTTATCCAAGCACACCTTTGCGGCTCAGGCGAAGCATTTTTTGCACACATGTGAGCAGCAACATTAGTTGGTCTATGCACAAGCCTAAATTGAAAACTAGAATAAACTCTACTTAGCTCGGTTCACTTCCTTCAGGATGGGGGCAATCACTGATCTGTCTTGAGCATCACAGGACCAAAATATATGTACCACCTAGCAACAGATTGCAGGTACAAATATATGTTCATAGATATGGGTGTATAGCTCGTTGATGTATTGTTTAATGAGGGTTTGGTTTACGAGTGTGTGCAGTCTGTATAACACTAGGTGTATTGGATGGTTTTTAGTCGGCACTTGACAGTATGTATTTTGAATGAAGTTTGTGGTATGTATAGGGGTGATAGATTGGATAGGAACTTCTGCTCTAATTACTATGGTTGTGGTGAAATCATATTTTCGTTGAATTATATAGTGGGAACTGATCTTAATTTACTGGATAAATCAATTCGAAAATCCAATAAACTTCTATAATTTCTATAATTTTCAAGAATAGGAGTATTGCTGGTTAATCAATTGATTTACATTAATATCTTAAAAGGGGATCGCACGCATGTCCTGATGCTAAATCTTTTTAGAAAGGAAGGATTTATGTAATTTTGGTAGTATAAAAAATGTAACCTTAGTATTACCTAGAGCTAGGATATGTGAGTAGATTATTTTAATATTTGAGCTCATATGTGAGATCATGATAAAGTTTGGAATATCATGTTGCTATAATAAAATCAGTCGGGATAGTGAAGTCTGCACCAGAATGTTGACCACCCTTTTTTCTTTCTTAGGTGAAGGAATTTACAACAAGTCCCTTCCAAAAATAACTATCCTATCCCTTTCTACAATCTCTCTATATCCTTGCTACATAAGGTAAGTATTGTATAATAGTTCGGTTTTGCGTGATTTTTTCCATTCCTCTATGTAAATAGCCTAATATAGGTTCACAATCAATAACATGCTCACCATCGAGAGTAACGATCAGTCGATATGTACTCCTAATTCTCTCTCTTATAAAAGTGAAGTCCAAATGCCTACTGGCTGCTTTCAGGTGACTGGAATTTTGAGCCGTGTCCGTCGACATGTGCCTGAGAAGTAGGTAAGACGGAGCTAAGGCTGAGATGGAGGTGACACTGCCTGCCGCAACTTCTCCAAGATGCAGATCTAGGACCTGGACGGAGGCAGGGACGACGCAACTTGTGGTGGCCTCTCCAAGATGAAGATCTAGGACCTGGATGGAGGCAGGGACGACGCAACTTGTCCCGGTGTCGTCAGCGGAGGACATGCAACGGGTTGTGGGGTTTGGGTGGAGGTGGGTTAGAGGGATGACCGGTGGCATCAACGGCAACTCAGGCAGACCAGGGCGGCGGGCTCTGCTGCGAATGTGCGGGGATTATCGTGCCACACGGAACATTTGTTCTACACGTCTTACTATGGGTTTTGAAGAAATAGAGTTGTGTGATCTGACATGGTGAAAGAGGCGGTGCTCACGATGAGATAGAATTGCACTATCTTTCTTTTATCGGGGTCCATAGAGCTAAATCCAAGCCATATACTCCCTCCGTCCCAAATTAAGTGACTCAATTTTGTACTAACTTTAGTACAAAGTTGGGTCACTTATTTTTGGACGGAGGGAGTATATCTCAGTAGCAATTCAGGTTCAAATACAACACCTTCTCTTTCTATCTGTAATTAACAATGTGGGTTAACTATATGTGTATCATTACATTGTCTGAATCATCACATTATTATGACTAATTTTCTCAACATGTGCGTTGCACGTGCACATCTACTAGTACACATCAACACTATTCTGATCATGGGAACAGAATAATATTCTGATCACAACATGAACTTCCTGAGTTACACAGCGTGAACTTCCTTCTATAGGAACCCGACCTTCGGGCTATCTTCCAACCGTGTCTCCCTGCCCGAATTATTCTGGCAAGTCGTGTTCTATATGATGTAAGTGTAATCTAGAAATGATTTTTAGCAACTAAATGCCCGTTTTAGATAGGTATCTCGCTCATTGGCGGATTTTGCTCTCGGGTCGTGATGAACTTGCGTCTTTCGCAATTTTACTACCTGAGTTGTTCGACCTGAACTTCCCCCAGTGCTAGGTTGAACTTATGCCATCATTGCCCAAACGGGGCTTGCGATATACCGTTGGAAAGCTATGGACACGAGTATCATGACCCAAGTTAATTTTTTGGCAAAATGTAAGCGGTTTAAGAGTAGTTTTGAAAATCGTTTTTTCTTCATGCAAAAAACGTGAATCGTATTTTCGATCGCTTTTCTAAACCTTTATTAGAATGAGGCAAATAATATGGCGTTGGAAAGCTGCCCCAAAACCGCTCCTTCCATATGTTGAAATTTTCTCTAATTCCCTATGGTTGAAGAGTAATTTGGAAAATCATAAAATTTTGTAAGCCAAACGACCGAGTTGGTATTTTCGAAGCCACTTCTAAACGGCTAATTAAATTGAGGCAAATGATATGTCATTGGAAAGCTTATGAAAATGCGCTACTTTTTCATGTGAAAGTTTTTTTTTCTAATTTTGAATGGTTTAAAAGTAATTTAGAAAACGGTACAAGTTCCACCGAGTTCGTATTTTCAAGCTAATTTTTTAACCGTACGTCTGAATGCAGCAAATGATATGCCGTTGGAAATCTTGAGGAAATGCGAAACTTTTTGGTATATATTGTTTCTCCCAATTCCTTACGGTTTTAAGTCAATTTTGAAAATGGATAAAAGAGTTTATTGTCATAATTTCTACAACCTTTATCGGAATGGGGCAAATAATATACCATTGAAAAGCTACGGAAAATGCGAAACTTTTTCATGTAGATGGTTTTCTCTGATTCTTGGACGTTTTCAAGTAATTTTGAAAACGGTGAGATCATGTGTTCTGCCTTTATCGCGAAACAGATTATTCGAAAAGGCACCGCATGATGAACTTGAACTTCTCGACATATCTACTTGAACTTCACTCTGTTTTGCACATGCTTTTTTTGCTCGTAGCTCTCCATCCACTCACTGGAATTGAGCAAGTGATATACCGATGGAAAGCTGTTGTAAACACACATCTTTCCTGTGTTGATCATTTTTTCATACTCGCGACGGTTTTAAAAGTTTTTCATCTGAAATTCATTTAGTGTAGTAGTTGAACTTCCTGCTGTTTTCACGTTGAACTTCTGTGACATATTTTCATTTGTAATTTCTCATCCATTCATCGGTGTTACACAAATGATATTACTTTTGTACAAACCTCTCTCGCAATTTTTTTTAACTTTCATAGTATTGAACTCCTTTGTTAGTTCAATTAGAACTTCTCGGTTATTTTTTTAACTTTCACAGTATTGAACTCCTTTGTTAGTTCAACAGGAAATGGAATGCTCTGTTATTCTAATTTTTTATAAACCTCGAATTTCTCTGTTATTTTATTTTGAACTTCTTATTTCTTTTTTTAGAAAGAAAAATGAATTTTACGTAAACATCAAACATTTTGTTCTTGAATATTGTTTTCTAGAAACAAGAAGAATCTGAGTGTTTTGTATGCATAGTGCTCGTCCGTTATTTTAATTTGAACTTATCGGTTTAAACTATAGTAATGAGGAAAATAATATTTTTTTGAACTTCTTTGTTCTAAAAATTTGAACTTCTAGGTTTTATTCTTTTAATAATGATAAAAAACTGAATTTTTATTAACATTGAACTACTCCATTAGTTTAATCCGAACTTCTTGGTTTCCTTTTAAGAAAATGTGTATACTACATCCTCCTTCTTATTTAAACTTCTGGTAGTTATCAATCCAAACTTCTCTCGGTTACGCGAAAA
Source organism: Triticum aestivum (assembly GCF_018294505.1). Taxonomy (NCBI): domain Eukaryota; kingdom Viridiplantae; phylum Streptophyta; class Magnoliopsida; order Poales; family Poaceae; genus Triticum; species Triticum aestivum. Next base: position 285,914,906 of record NC_057814.1, on the reverse strand, counting down.
CATCTGAGCTTTTTAAAGATACTGAACCGCTCTACCTTTTATATTTGAACTTCATTGTGTATTTTTAGAAATGTGAGAATTGGACGTTTTTTAGAAACATCGAACTCCTTCGTTATTTGAAATTGAACTTATTGGTTTTATTCTTTAGTAACTAGAAAAATTTGATTTTCAAATAAATATCAAACTGCTCTGCTTTTTTCAATTGAACTTCTTGGTTTTATTCTCTAGTAACATGAAAACCTGAGTTTTTTATATACAATGAACTACTCCTGTTTTCGAAATTGAACTTCTTGATTTAATCTTTAGCATTGGGGAAAATCTAAGTTTTTATAAACAGTAAACAACTTCATATTTTTTTAATTTTGGACTTCTTGGTGTTATTCATTAGTAACGGGAAAAGTCATAGTTATGTAATAAAAATCGAACTGCTCAATTATTTAAAGTTGAACTTCTTGGTCTTATTTTTAAAAGATGGAAAATCTGTTTTATGAACTTTTTGAATTGCTTGTTTTTTTAATTTGACATTCTTGATATTGTAATAAACATTGAACTTCCCCATTATTTAAATTAGAACCTCTAGTTTTTTTGTAGAACGGGGAAGTTCTATTTTCTCTATAAAATTTGAGCTGCTCTACTTTTAATTTGACCTTCTTGGGTTATTCTTTAGTAACGGAAAAATCCTAATGTAATAATAAGCATTGAACCGCTCTGCTATTTGTATTTGAACTTCTAGTTTTTTATGAGAAAATCACCTTTTGAGGTTTTATTTTCTTTTAGTAATGAAAAATAATCTCAATAATTTGTCATAAACATTGAACTTCCTTCTCTTCTCTATTCTTCCTTCGTTCTACGTGAGCAAATACAGTTTTTTGCATTTTTGTGTACTAAGCACACACACGCACATCACATCCACAATTTTTTGGTAGTCAACTGAAAAAGGTTACAGTCCCACAGGCATAAACAATCGAACTTCCCTGATTTTTTTAGCATAATACATGAACTTCTGATGTACTGTCGGTGGAAACGACACCTATGGGATCACTGGAATCCCTTCTACGGTCGGCGAGCGCGGGGTTGTGAGAGGAGCAGGTCCAGGAGCCAGCACAAAGATCGTTTACCCAGGTTCGGGCCGCGAGGATGCGTAATACCCTAGTCCTGCTTTGGTGGATGTATTCAGTGTTCTTGAGCTTTCGAACTAGCTACGGTGGCTGCGTAGTTCCAAAGAGCCGAATCCTTCTGCAGTATGCCTCGGGCCTCCTTTTATAGTCGAAAAGGGGTTGCCACAGTGTCACACAGCAGGTGGAAAGGCATACAGTGCGCGAGCTTATCGCCCGGCATTACGGGACAAAGGGCATTAAATGTGTCCATTAGCTTTATCGGGGATGGGAACGAGGGCCGTCCCGTCTGTCGCCGCTCCGTCTCGCTTCGACACGCACCCAGACCAGCGATGTGTGCGGTGCAATGTAGGCAGGCAGTCTGCTGAGGTGGCGCGGTGGCAGGGTCTTCACGAAGATCTGTATGCCACCACGCAGGTGCTTGTTGAGTCGGTCTGGAAGCCACGTGTTGCTACGCAGGTGCCTGCCTAGCTGGTTGGGCTGGCAGCTGCATGCGAATGCCGGCGGAGCCTTGGCTGGTGCAAGCCTGGCAGTGCCCCTGCTGGCGCCCTCGGCAAGGGCCTTGCCGGGGGCCCGGCAAGGGTCTTTCTGTGGCGTCGCAGTTGTCCCAGGCAAGGCGCTTGCCGGGGGTCTTATGGATCTCCTCGGCTAGGATCCCGCCGAGGGTCGCCGTCTTCTGGTCCTAGTCTGATCTTGTGTGTTTATGATCTTGACAGAGATCTGCATGCCACCACGGGGGTGCCTCCCGAGCCTTGGTTCCAATGTGGTTGGTGGGGTCGAAAATCGTGGGCTCAAGGGAGGCTCGCTCTGTTGGCATCGGGCAGGCTGCCCCAGCAAGGCCCTTGCCGGGGCTGCGGAGGCTGCCTCGGCAAGAACCTTGCCGAGGGAGTCTACCTCACCTCCTTGCCCTCATGTGTTCCTGGTGTTGGCGTTGCCTTGGCCGTCCTGTGCTTTGGCTTCTTCCCAGTTTCCCTCCTCTTCTCTGCTTAGCGTGGCCGTGGGCGCGGCTCTGACTGTCCGTGCACAAGTAAAGGGGTACAAAGGAGTGCCCCTACTTTAGTACACCGACAGGATCCCCCGGGCCTGGGCCACACATAAGCGCGACACGTTGTTGGGCCAGGCCCAGAAAGGTGCACGGGCAGTCGGGACGATATTTTACCGCAGTAATTTTTTGCCGGCTGCACTTCCCCACGACCCGCGTTGAACGCGCGACGTGGAGGGTTGAGCGTGACGTGGGGGTCATGCATGGGGCGGTTCCCGCATGCATGCATCACATCGTGGTAAAGAGGCGGCTCGCGTCTTCCCCATAAAAAGAAGGAGGCGCTGCTCATTTACTAAGCGGACTTGGGTCGCGGTCTTCAAGGCGCCCATGTCCCATGATCACGGGGCGGGGAACGGTCACCTCACTCGTCCTTTCGATCCTGCCCACTCGCCACGCGTCCTCCATGCAAGTGGCAGGTGGCGGGGGCGGGAAACCGGGCCATCGCTGATTGGGGCAGCGGGTCGGTCCCCATTCCCTCCGCCCCTGATGGCTGGATTGGCTGAGTGGGGCAGCCGAGCCTCGACCCCGCCCCTTTATAAGGAGGGGGAGGGGGACGTCACTCCACATTCCTTCAGTATCCATCCTCGTCCACCCTCGCTCCTCTCCTCCACCTGCCATGGCGACAGGAGGTGCTGGGCCTTCGACGGTGGCGACGAGGGTTGCCGCTCGACAGCGTGTTCCTCCTTCCTACGAGCCTGCGGCGGCGAAGCCGACCACGAGAGGAAGGGGAGGGGGCGAGCCCGAGGTCGCCGCGGCAGTCGAGGAAGAGGGGGACGAGGCGGCGCAATGGCCGTGCCTCCGTCAGCGGTGCCCCCCGTGATGGAAGGCCACGTTGGGGACCAGCCCCACGAGTTTTTCATCAGGCTGCGTCGGCCACCGCGTCGTCGTCTCCGCCTCCCCTCCCCATTTGCTCGGGAGATGGAGCTCAATCCGCCCCAGACCTTCAGGCTGCACATGAGGAGCTGCGGGAACGGCGGCACGCGGGTTGACGTCGGCTTCCCCTCTCCTCACGTCATGTACCTTTGTCGTGGATGGAAGACGTTTGCTCGCATCCACAGCCTGACGGCGGGGCTCGTCCTCTATTTCAAGTTAATGGAGGGTGGCCTGCTCTCCGTCAATGTCTTTGGAGATCTTGGAACTCGTCTAAAGTGCTGCGTGGAGAGGTCCTCCGACGATGAAGATTCCTCCTCGAGCGGGAGTGACGAGGAGGACAGCGACAGCAACGACGAGGGAGTCGAGCGGCAGGATGCCGACTCCGACTTTGACTGACCGCGTCGCTCCTCCCTCGACCACGCGCCCTGCCGAGGGTCTTCCTTGCCAAGCTCTCCATCGGGGCGCTCCCCGTCGACTCCTTGGGCGGCTGGCGTAGGAGGGCCGGAGAAGGCTAAGAAGGCGGGTGGTGGCCGTCAAGTTGGAGTACGCTGGCACCGACGACTTCGTCGCGTATTGCCAGCCCGCTGCCTCGTCTTCCAGCTCCTTTCCCGGCACCAAGATGTTCTCTTGGTTCTCTGCTCATTGCATCTCGCCTAGGCGCCCCTTTTTCCCTTCTGCTATCTTGTTCCACCTTCTGAGGAGAGGGACAAGAAATGGATTACGGGCACCTTATCTCCTTTTAGTTTGTAAGCCTGCGGGCACTTGTTAATTTTAAGACTTGTAATCCCCTTGCTCATGTTTTTAATTCCGTATGAACTGTACCTGTATGGGATGTTTTTAATGAAAAAGGGTATTTTCCGGGTTTCTTTGTGCGCGGGTGAGGCCCATGCCAAGGGGTGAATCCTTGTTACTTTTAAGATAAACATTGTCGCCCGGCAACAGGCCTTGCCTTCCCCCCACTTCAGTCGACTATTCTCAAGCTTTTGGCAGAGGCAGGGGTGGAGTGGAATTAGGCCCCTCATTTACTTTCTTGCCACTGCGACTACGACCAAGTTCCGACCCACGGGGATGGCTCTCGGGTACAGGAAAAGGGGAGCACGGTGGTTTAAGAATATAAACGCGGTTTCACATGTCCTAGTTCTATACGGAAAGGCATAACAGGGGATGAAAGACTTATCTGAATCCACTGGCGCCGGCAACCTTGGCTCGCCGGGGTTGGATCCTTGTGTCTTCGGCCCTCGACAATCTTGGCTTGCCGGGGCCAAGGCATGGGCAAGTCCTCTTTCTCCCAAGCGGCTCAGCAGAAGTGTCTGTGTGCCCTGCGAACCAAAGAAGACAGAAAGACGCGAACTCGACCTCTAGGCTAGGGGTTAGTCGCCGCCAAGCACTGCCAACCCTAACCGAGGGAGGGACTTAAACCTAGCATGCATGCTATAACTTAGGGCGCCAGCGCTTCGTTTATTTATGCTCAGGGTCTGCGCCTGGCGTTGTACAGAGGGTTACATGCCTTGTCGGCAAAGCTTGTACAAAAGGTGGCTTGCCGGGAGGCCCGGCAAGCCGCGCCTTATGGGTAAAATTTGCGAAGATGCTCGATGTTCCAGGAGTTGCTCACTGGGACAGCATCTTCGGTCTCCAGGTGGACTGCGCCGGGCCTGGTGACTCGTATTACCCGATAAGGGCCTTCCCACTTCGGCGTCAACTTGTTGGAATTCTTGGCCGACTGAATGCGCCGAAGAACAAGGTCGCCTTCCTCAAAGCTTCGGGCATGAACCTTGTGGCTATGGTAGCAGCGCAAGGCTTGCTGGTAGCGTGCTGCTCTCACAGCCGCCCGAAGACGATCTTCCTCAAGGAGCGTTGCGTCATCTTGCCACAATCGCTCTTGCTCAAGCTCGTCATAAGCGAGCATTCGAGGTGACCTGTATGTGAGTTCTATGGGGAGAACTGCTTCTACCCCGTAAACCAGGGCAAAGGGTGTCTTCCTCAAAGCTTCTACCCCGTAAACCAGGGCAAAGGGTGTCTGTAGGTGGCTCGATTTGGCGTCGTTCTGATTGACCGAAGAACCACCGGTAACTCATCAATCCAGCGCCTTCCACTCTTGTGCAGCCTGTCAATAGCCTTTGTCCTCAGGCCTCGTAACACTTTAGCATTTTCCCTCTCTGCCTGGCCGTTGCTCCGTGGGTGTGCCACGGAAGCGAAACAGACCTTGCTGCCGATGTCTTGGATGTATTGCATGAAGGTGGGGCTTGTGAACTGTGTGCCATTGTCGGTGATGACTCTGTTTGGCACACCAAAGCGGCACACTAGTCCCTTGAAGAACTTGACGGCTGACTGTGCAGTCACCTTCCTCACTGCCTCCACCTCTGGCCATTTTGTGAACTTGTTGATTGCAATGTACGAGTATCCAAAGCCCCTGACAGCGCGGGGGAAAGGGCCCAGGATGTCGAGCCCCCAGACCGAGAATGGCCAGGAGAGAGGAATTGTTTGAAGGGCTTGAGCTGGTTGATGAAGCTTCTTCGAATGGAACTGGCATGCTTCACACCTCATTACTAGTGCCATCGCATCCTGGAGGGCGGTGGGCCAGAAGAAACCTTGCCGGAATGCCTTGCCGGCAAGGGCCCCCGACCCTATGTGGGAGCCACATATGCCTGCATGTATTTCTGCCAACAGCCCCAGTCCTTCCTCCCGGGGGATGCACTTCAATTTCACACCGTTCGGTCTTTTTCTATACAGGACGTCATCGACGAACTGGTACAGAGCAGACCGACGGGCTACTTTTTCCGCTTCTCCCTGCTCCTCAGGAAGTTCCCTGTCTAGAGGAATCGGACAATATGTTGTGCCCATGCCGGAGCCTGGGGCTCAACGGCAAGGACCAAAGGCACCTCTTCTGCCATGGGAGCGGCCGTCTCCAAGGTCAGGGCTTGATGGCCTGCCGAAGCCAGCTGCCCCTCGGTAGGCTCAGAATCCATGGCAACGCCCTTGTCGGCAGCCCCTGGGGGCTCAACGGGAAAGTACTTGCCGGGACCTGATTTCCTCCGCTTGTTATGCTCCGTTGATGGTTCGACGGATGGCCGAGTTAACCAAAGCAGAAAGGTACCTGGTTCCATAGGTAGCTTGAACCCAGCACGCTTTAACAGGTAATCAGTGATGTCGTTCTCTGCTCGGGGAACGTGCTCCGCTTGTATTCCATCGAAGCGCTCCTCCAGCTTCCTCACCTCATCTACGTAGGCCTCCATCAACGGGCTCTGATAATCTTTATTGACTTGTCTGACGATGAGCTGTGAATCACCCCTGACGATGAGCTTCTTAACCCCGAGGTCTGCCGCGATCCTGAGATCGGCAAGCAGCCCCTCGTACTCGGCAGTGTTGTTTGTGGACAGTTTCCTGGGAAAGTGCATCTGGATCACATACTTGAGGTACTCTCCGGTGGGTGCGACAAGTAGCACACCAGCACCGGCGCCTTGCAGCGAGAAAGCCCCATCAAAGTACATGATCCAGTCGCGACTTGCTTCCTTACCGGCGAGAGCGGTCTCCTGGATTTCCTCGTCGGGCGTTGAGGTCCACTCAACAATGAATTCCGCCAAGGCTATGCTCTGGATTGTCAAAGTACTTTCAAACTTCAACCCAAAGCTTGACAACTCTAAGGCCCACTCCACAATCCTTCCGGTTGCGTCTGGGTTGTGCAGTATTCGTTGCAACGGGAGGCGGGTGACGACAGTGATCTCGTGGGCTTGGAAGTAATGACGCAGCTTCCTCGAGGCCATAAGGAGGCCGAAGAGCAATTTCTGCACACCAGAGTACCTTGACCTAGCCCCTGCAAGAGGGAGCTGACAAAGTAAACCGGGTGCTGCATCATCTTCTTCTTCTGCACCACTTCATTTGGCTGCGCGGGCCCTGCCCCGATGGCGTCAGATTCTGCTGGGGGCCTTGCCTTGCCGGCACCAGGCCCTGTCAGGGGAATTTATGACATGCCATCCGCCGGTCCTGCCATTGCCACTGCCTCTTCGTCGACCTCCCTTTACGCCACCAGCGCGGCGCTGACCACTTGATTCATCACCGCCAGATATAGCAGCAACGGCTCTTGCGGTTTAGGCGCCACCAGTACTGGTGTAGAAGAGAGGTAGTTCTTCAGATCCTGCAGTGCTACTTTGGCCTCCGGGGTCCATTCCATGGGGCCCACCTTTTTCAAAATCTTGAAAAAGGGAAGGGCGCGCTCAGCAGACTTGGAGATGAATGGCTCATGGTGGCAACGCAGCTAGTGAGCCGACGCACATCCTTGATCCGCTTGGGCGCCTCAATCTACTCGATAGCCTTGATCTTGTCTGGGTTTGCCTCGATCCCACGCTGCGACAAAAAGAACCCGAGAAGTTTGCTAGACGGAACACCGAAGACACACTTCTCAGGGTTCAGCTTGAGGTTGATCTTGCGCAGGTTGGAAAACGTCTCTTCTAAGTCTTGTACAAGAGTTGCCTTGTCCTCAGTTTTGACCACTATGTCATCCATGTATGCTTCCATATTTCTATGTAGTTGGGGTTCAAAACCAATTTGGAACGCTCTTGCAAATGTTGAGCCAGCACTCTTTAACCCAAAAGGCATCCGTAAAAAGCAATATGTACCACATGGGGTGATGAATGCTATCTTCTCTTCGTATTCTCTTGTCATGAAGATCTGGTGGTAGCCCGGGTAGGCGTCGAGGAATGATAACAAATCACACCCGGCCGTGGAGTCAACAATCTGGTCGATGCGCGGCAACGGGAAGGGGTCCTTAGGACAAGCCTTATTGATATCTGTGTAGTCAATACACATCCTCCACTTCCCGTTCGCCTTGTGCACTACTACCGGATTGGCCAGCCATGTCGGATGGAGCACCGCCCTCACCAAGCCTACTGCTTCCAACTTCCTGATCTCTTCTGTGATAAACTCTTGCCTTTCCAGAGCCTGCTTCCTGACCTTTTGCTTGACGGGCCGCGCATGAGGACAGACAGCAAGGTGGTGCTCAATCACCTCCCTGGGAACACCGGGGATGTGGATGCTTGCCACGCAAACACATCGACATTCGCCCGCAGGAAGGTGACGAGCGCGCCTTCCTATTTGCTGCCGAGGGTGGAGCTTATGGTGAAAGCCCCTCCCGTGCCATCCTCCCTAACGGACACCTTCTTGGTCTGCGGTGGCGCAGCTCTAGATTTCTTGCTCATGCCGGTGGAGCTCTCTGGCACGTCCTCGACGTTAGCACAACACTCTAAAGAGGTGCGCTTGCCGGAGTGGGTGCGGGAGGTCTTGCCGGGCTTCTTCTTCCCTCCCGGGGCTTCAACGGCAGGAGCAAGCGCCTTGGTGGCAGCTGCTGCAACTGCTTCCCAGTAGATTAGGTAGATCAGCGCATCCTTCTTGTCGCAGGGGACGGTGATGATGGTCATCGGCCCAGGCATCTTCAGCGTGTTGTAGGCGTAATGCGACGCCGCCATGAACTTGGCTAGTGCCGGGCGGCCGAGGATCCCGTTGTAGGGCAAGGGGATCTCGGCTACATCGAAGACAATCCTCTCTGTCATGTAGTTCAACTTGCCTCTGAACGTCATAGGCAATGTGATCTTCCCCTTCGGCTGGCTTCTTCCCGAGTTGACCCCTTGAAACGTGCCCGTCTCCTCGAGGTCTCCGTCGGGAATTTGCAGCCTCTTGATCACAACGGGCGAGATTAAGTTCAGACCGGCCCCGCCGTCAACTAGCATCTTGTTCACCTTGAGGTTGCATATCGTTGGTGAGACTAACAACGGCAAACACCCGACCGCAATGGTGCGATCAGAGGGTGATCCTCAGCATCAAAGATGATGGGGCGTGCTGGACCACTTCAGCGGCTTCTGAGCATCGAATGGTGGCTCCGCTGCTGTGATCTCACGCGCCCACTGCTTGAGCTGGCGGTGAGAAGTATGCAGCGAGGTGCCACCATCGACGCACATGGCCTCCGTAGCCTTCTAAAACTCTTGCTCGCCGGACTTGTCGTCCTCGTCATGACCATCGTCTTCTTGCTTCTTGTCGCGGCCCCGGGTGGGCCTCTCTTGCTGGTTATCCTTGCCGCGGCGGCCTCCTTGGCCGCCACGCTTCTTGCCGGATCCTTCGGCACCGTCTTGACCCTTCTCCTTGTCCCGCCTCTCATACTCGGCCTTTTGCTTTTTGGCTAGCAGCTCGACCTGTAGGCAGTTCTGGAGGTCGTGGCCCTTGGTGCGGTGGATCTTGCAACACTGCTTGTCGGAGCTCCCCGGCTTGTCGGCAACCGCCAAGGCCCGGCAAGCGGCGCACCCGGCAATTTCCTTGCCGGGGTCGTCTGCCTTGGCCTTCTTGGCGGCGCCGGTGCTACCGGATCCCTCGACGGCAAGCATGGTCTTGCCCTTGCGTTTCCTGTTGCGACGCTGGCCCTTCTTTGTCTCGGCGGTGGTGTCTTCATTAGTAGAGTCGGTTTCCACGCCGACGTCCTTGCCGAGGTACTTCCTTCCCTCTTCAGCCCGGGCGCACCTATCGGCCAATACATAAAGTTCGGCCACATCCTTAACCTTGTTCATCGCCAGCTCTTCGCGCATCTTGCGGTTGCGCATGTTCCGATGGAACGCGCTAATCACGGCGGCGGGATGAACATCGGGGATGTTGTACTGCACCCGGCTGAACCTCTGGATGTACTTGCGCAGGGTTTCCCCTTCCTTCTGGGGAATGATATGCAAATCACTGGCCTGGCCATGAGCTTGGTGGCCTCCAGTGAAGGCACCAACGAACTCATGGCACAGATCTGACCAAGAAGAAATGGAATCCGCCGGCAAGTGCATCAAGCAAGATCTGACATTGGGCTTCAGTGCCAACGGGAAGTAATTGGCAAGCACCTTGTCATCGCGAGCTCCGGCAGCTTGCATCGCGATGGTGTAGATGCTGAGGAACTCTGATGGACGGGTCTTTCCGTTGTACTTCTCGCCGACGTCGGGCTTGAACATGCGGTGGGACGGCCACTGGAACTGCCGTAGCTCACGGGTAAAGGCTGGGCAACCCACCTCGTAAGGTAGGCCGCCGGAGCCCCCCGGTGCTGGGTGGTACATAGTGGGTCCCGCCTGCTTATCCGACTGCTGGCGTGTATCGCACCAGTGCTCAATAGTGGTTCGAGCATCTTCGTGGGCTCATTCTCGAAGAACTTGGCGCTGGTCGTGGTGGGTCCGTGGGTCATACGACGCTATAGAAATGTTATCACATGCGTTGTCACGACGGATCGACACCGGCGGCAGCTGGCGCGGGGGAGGAGAGTGTACTGTGGCTGCAGCTCCCCCGGTCCTCCCACCGCTGACATGTGGTGGCTCGACGGAGCGCCGGCCCGAGGGCCCCGCCGGTCGCGGATCATCTTTATTGGCGACAGCGATGAGGCTCCGGATGGTGGCTCTCCACTCGTCGAGCTTCTCCGCAGCAGGAGGGAAGTCGAGGAGCTGCTGCACGCGCGCCAAAGCTTCTGCTGGCGTGGGAGGTGGCGACAGCTGCGTGGACCGTGGCGCGCTTCGACTTCTAACCACGTTAGAAGGAGCTCTATCACGGCCCAGCGGCTGCGTGCCATTTCCGTTAGCACTCCGGCGGGCATGCTGGACTCCTTCGTCCCGCGGACGACGCACAGGGCTCTTCACATGGCGGTGTCCAGGGTCACCGGCGTGGTGACGCTGCTCGGCGCACACACCATGGGAAGAGCGCGCTGTGGGCGTCTTGGAGGTCGCTGCGCCGCCTGTAGGTGGCACGAGGACGCCCCTAGAGGGCCCCGCGTCACCTGCTGGGGGCCCAGCCCCGTCTTTGGATCTGGCGGCGTGCGGCTCGTCGTCTGGCGCACGAACGACGCCGCTCGCCAGGCTCTGACTGCCGGGGCGATGCTGGTCCGCGACCGGTCCGCTGCTCGCCCGCATTGGCGCGGGCCGCTCGGCCCCCGGCGAGCCGATCGCCGTGATCGTCTTCTTCTTGGGAGCCATGGTGACGAAGAACTGCTAGGCTAACTGCTAGACCAGATTGTCACGACTGCGCCCCGTACCTGGCGCGCCAAAGATGTCGGTGGGAACGACACCTATGGGATCACTGGAATCCCTTCTACGGTCGGCGGGCGCGGGGTTATGAGAAGAGTAGGTCCAGGAGCCAGCACAAAGATCGTTTACCTAGGTTCGGGCCGCGAGGATGCGTAATACCCTAGTCCTACTTTGGTGGATGTATTCAGTGTTCTTGAGCTTCCGAACAAGCTACGGTGGCTGCGTAGATCCAAAGAGCCGAATCCTTCTCCAGTATGCCTCAGGCCTCCTTTTATAGTCGAAAAGGGGTTGCCACAGTGGCACACAGGAGGTGGAAAGGCGTACAGTGTGCGAGCTTATCGCTCGGCATTACGGGACAAGCGCATTAAATGCGCTACTTAGGTGTCCATTAGCTTTATCGAGGATGGGAACGAGGCCCGTCCCGTCTGTCGCCACTCCGTCTCGCTTCGACACGCGCCCAGGCCAGCGATGCGTGCGGTGCCATGTAGGTAGACAGGCTGCTGAGGTGGCGCGTTGGTAGGGTCTTCACGAAGATCTGCATGCCACCACACAGGTGCTTGCTGAGTCGGTCTGGAAGCCGCGTGTTGCCACACAGGTGCCTGACGAGCTGGTTGGGCTGGCAGCTGCATGCGAATGGCGGCGGAGCCTTGGCTGGTGCGGGCATGGCAGTGGCCCTGCTGGCGTCCTCGGCAAGGGCCTTCCCGGGGCCCCGGCAAGGGTCTTGTCGTGGCGTCGCAGTTGTCCCCGGGAAGGCGCTTGCCGGGGGTCTTATGGATCTCCTCGGCTAGGATCCCGCCGAGGGTCGCTGTCTTCTGGTTCTCATCTGATCTTGTGTGTTTATGATCTTGACAAAGATCTGCATGCCACCACTAGTAGAAAAGGGGGCTTTTGTCCCGGTTGGTAAGGGCCTTTAGTCCCGGTTTTTGAACCGGGACTAAAGGGTCGTTACTAATGCCTCCCCCTTTAGTCTCGGTTCTTACACGAACCGGGACTAAAGGCCGTCCACGTGGACGCAGCCTGGAGCTCCACCTTTAGTCCCGGTTGGTGTTACCAACCGGGACTAAAGGAAATTTTATGATTTTTTTTTGAAAATTTTTTTGTGAATTTTTTTTAATTTTTTTTGATTTTCAAATTTCTGAATTATTTTAACCTCTAATCTCTAATCACCACCCCTCATCACTGCTCAATTTATCCTCTAATCTCTAATCACCCCTCATCATTCCAAATCATCTAACTTCCCGGACGGTCACCCATCCTCTCACTACTCCAGCCTGAGCACGCTTAACTTCCGGGTTCTATTCTCCCTCGTTTCCAAGTCTGCACTTGTTGTTTTCCTGACAATAGTAAGATGTCAATTCTATTAACCCTCAGGAATTTAGCTTGAGCATGAAGTGACACATTTCACTGTTTGAGTTTGAAACTATTGTTTTAAAAAACAATAATTATTTAGTAACACTAATATTTCTGGAATAATTAGTTTGACCATTGTTTGACCACAGTTTGACCAGATTTGACCAAAATTCAAAAAAACTGAAATAATTATTTAGTAACACTAATATTCTAGAATAATTAGTTTGACCATTGTTTGACCACAGTTTGACCACAATTTGAAATTTTTTGAATTTTTTTGCCTCTCCAGATCTTAAAAGCCCCGTATCTTTTTTCTGTTAGGTTTTTGAGGATTTTGAAAATGTTTAACGGGGTTCCCCCGTTAAATTCGGATGTAACTTTTCGAGTAGATGATTTTTCATATAAAAAACTTTTTCATCCGAGTTCGTATGCAAAAGTTATGCCCATTTTAAGAAATTCCAGAGAGATTTTGCAAATAAAGTCGAAATTCATATTTGTTAATTTTCCCAACAACTAGACCACATATCACATGGGAAACTTATTTTATTTTATTTTTTTGACATTTCCATCATTTTGTTTTGTTTTTTCTAAAAATGAAAAGGCGGTCCACCGGGGGGGGTAGAGTTTGATGGGCCCTTTAGTACCGGTTCGTGCCATGAACCGGTACTAATGCCTCAAAGCCCATTAGTACCGGTTGGTGGCACCAACCGGGACTAAAGGACTAACCTTTAGTCCCGGTTGGTGCCACCAACCGGTACTAATGGGCATCGCACCCTTTAGTCCCGGTTCGTGGCACCAACCGGGACTAAAGGGCCCAGGTGAACCGGGACTAATGCCTTAGCCGCAGGAACCGGGACCAATGCTCACATTAGTCCCGGTTCGTGACTGAACCGGGACTAATGTGAATATTGCCCTGTGACGAAAGCCCTGTTTTGTACTAGTGCACCACGGGGGTGCCTCCCGAGCCCTGGTTCCAATGTGGTTGGTGGGATCGGAAATCGTGGGCTCAAGGGAGGCTCGCTCTGTTGGCATCGGGCAGGCTGCCCCGGCAAGGCCCTTGCCGGGGCTGCGGAGGCTGCCTCGGCAAGAACCTTGCCGAGGGAGTCTACCTCGCCTCCTTGTCCTCTTGTGTTCCTGGTCTTGGCGTTGCCTTGGCCGTCTTGTGCTTTGTCTTCTTCCCGGGTTCCCTCCTCTGCTCTGCTTAGCATGGCCGTGGGCGCGGCTCTCACAGTCCGTGCACAAGTAAAGGGGTACACAGGAGTGCCCCTACTTTAGTACACCGACATGTACAAAATTGTTTTGTCTCTGATACTAGTGGGTGGAGCCTCACAAGTGGCAGCGCAGGTTGCCGGACAGGCGAGAGGAAGAATGGTGATGCCGGGGAAGGTCCGGTTCAGTCGTCGATGTAGTCCACACACCACAACATGGACTTCTTGGTTTTATTACTTTTTGTAGTAACGGAAAAAATCTTAGTTTTACTTTAATGACCTTCAAACCATTGTGTTTTTACGCCTCGGGGACAACCATGCAAATATCAGGAATTAGGAAGATGTACTTTTCAGTACATCTTCTCGAAAATGCACCTTTTACTCTATGCGAACTTCAAGTCTTTTTATACATGAACTTTATTATGAATTTTCATTTTATTTCTGCACGTGAATTTCATACACAGACTTTTTATCGTGTTACAAGTTTTTGATTTTTTTTCTTATATTTGGACTTCTTTCTCTTTCTCTTATATACAAAAAAAAACCACCCATTTTTTGTCGTATGAACTTGCCGAGCTAAAAAAAATAAAGTTATTCTAGATTAAAAAAATCAAACTTCTAAATTTTTGTTTCATGAATTCCTTGGTAGTAATACATGAACTTCTCGATAGGACAATTTCTAAGTTGCAAAGCATGCACAAAAAGAGAAGAAGGAAATATGTAAAATAAGTGTGCAAACGCTGTAGAATTTTGGGGATAATTTGAGCATAGAATCAGCAGCAAAAAGGCAGTGCACGCTTACAAACAATATTCTCAAATGACCTAGCCACACAGTAACTACATGCACACAATCCTTTTTACATAAAAATGCACTAACTAGTTGCGGACTTACATTTCTCCACCACAGATTCCCTTCGTATCTTGTCTCATGTTATCCACAAAGTGCTGATGCGTTATCTTCTTCGTGCTTTTGTTCTTCTTCCCTGTACTCTGAAACAAGCAACATCTTGATTTAGAAAGCAACTGTAATGGTGTCCAATTTTCTCGAGAAGCTTCCATGCACTCTTCTTTTTGCAACTGGACTTGCCCATCAGGAGAAGCTGACCTGCAATGGTGGCCAATTTTCTGGCGGGATTCTCGAGTTGGCCAGCGGGGCAACCGGGGGTGCTAGAGACAGGGGAACGTCTAGGTATCCAAAAGTACGACCGCCAGCAACATGCATGGTTTACAACAAGGTCGTGGGCGCTATCTTCCATGGGATGTACGTAGCGACAAGCAGAGCGGCGTGTCCGCTAGGAACAATTTTGGATGTAGGGTCATGCACAACTCACCACCATGGTTGTTGGAGCAGTCGCGGTGAACTGAGGGGCTGCAGCACACGAGGTACAAATATACATGAGATATCATTTTAAGATGTTCGGTACATGGAGATCCCAGTATACATAAATCTTTTCAGGCAAATGGCAACTGGCGACATGATGAAATAGAAAGAAAGTCCCAGCTGAATGTGTGCCACCCGTGGTAGGTAATAAACTAAAACCTTGAACGAAAAAAAGTTAAGAGGGAATTGGTCTTAGAAGAAGTCTCCCTTCACCAGATTCAGCAGAAGTTGAACTGGATGGTGGGCAGCAGGATCTACGCTGATGTGTTCATGGACGGCCATCGGCTCTGTCGTTTAACGGCCCGTGGCTATGTAGTTGAACGGCTTGAGTTGCTTTGGGAGGACGCGGGGCGGCCCTGCAGATCGGATCAGGGTGAGGGTGCTCTCCACTCCCTAGAAGAAAATGCTCTGAAGGACAAAACACACACACAAGAACAACTGCACATTATGATTTCTAAATGGTCCTCTGTTTGTAGACATAAAGAAGTTCAGGAAAATCCTCGGACGCACGCACACACCAGAGTATGAACACACACATTAGCATGTACATCTAAGTTTCTCACATTATACACGGTTAATTCTTTTTTTAACAGTATATGAAATGAATTATCAAATCAATACTCAGAAATGGGCTCTCCTTTATGCAGATCAATACAGACCCAATCATCCATGGTTCTTTTTTTAACATACTAAGATGAACAGCAGAGAAGCAGCCATACCACCAAAACTGAATTTCCAAACAATATTGCAGAAGCAACAAAGTTTCCTGTAGCTTTGAATGAGTAGAGCTGATTTGGAAGAAGTGGTGCAGGGGTTCAAGCAAGAGATGACCGGAAGGTCAATCAGAGGAGCTGCAGAAGGTCACGCATGAGGGATGCCAAGGAAGGAGGTGCAGAGTTGAGAGTTGAGGAGCATGGTGTGTTTGGCTAGAGGCCCTGCCGACTGCGTAATGCCCCTGGTCGGCGGCTTCGGGGATTAAGGGTGTTGGTGAAGGGGGGCGGCGTATCGTGGGGCTCGCGCACGGTGGTGTTGAGTCCTTGGAGGGATCTTTACCAGGGATCGAGGAGCTCGCAAGTTTCCGGATGAGAAAGATCGATTTGAAAGGATCTGTATCAGTTTCAAGTTCATCGGTCCAGATTCATAGTTTGGAAGGTTTAAGGAAAGTTAAAGTTGCGATTTGATGGTGGCTGTAAATCGCCAGTATCATCAGCATGTCAAGTTTCTGTCGTTGGCTCGCCAAAACCTATCAGAAGGGTTAGGGTCGCCGTGTCGTTTTGGTTCACCGGTTAAACCGTCAACAGCAAAGGAAAAAGGTCAAGGGAAAAGTCAAAGAAAAGAAAAGAGGCAGATGTGAATTGTCCTACGACCTGGAAACGGACAGAGCTACAACCCGGATTCGATGGCATCATCTTTTCATGGTTCGACCTTCTGCCTCCACCGTGGCTCATCACGGCGCCACAGATCAGGCCGTTTCTACGCCACTCTTCGTCCGGCCGCATCCGCCTTAAGTCACCGCCGACCTGCCTCAGAGCCGCCGCAGCCTTGCTTCACAGACTTCCGTCAGGCTGGACTTGAGCCGCCGCAGCCGTGCCATGAGCCGCCGTTGCCGGTTCACGAGTCGCCCGGGGCAGAGCCGTCGTCGCCCGCGCCAGAGCCGCCGTCGCCTGCGCCTTGAGCCGTCGTCGCCCGCGCCATGAGCCGCCGTCGCCCGGGGCAGAGCCGCCGTCGCCGGTTCACGAGTCGCCCGGGGCAGCGTCGTCGTCGCCCGCGCCAGAGTCACCGTCGCCTGCGCCATGAGCCGTCGTCGCCCGCGGCAGAGCCGCCGTCGCCCACGCCATGAGCCGCCGGCGCCGTCTCTGAGTCACCCTCGGGCACCTCGCTCATCATCGAGCCGGTCTGAGTGGCCGCACGAGCGCCTCTGGATCACCCTCGCACGTTTTTCTGCCGCGAGCGCTTTCGCTGCTGATGTGCTTCACCATCGCGCTTCTATGAGCCGCCCCAATGGTCTGTTTTTACAGAAGTTTTACTGGCGCACCTCTCTGAGCTGTTCTTCTAATCGCTGTGGATGAGCCGCTGCCATCGAGCTACTGTGACTCGCCCCCATCGGAGTACTGAGCCGCCTCCAAGGCCGACGTGCCCCGACCCCTGTTCTAAAACCGGCACCCACGAGTCGCCGCCTCCGTCTGCCTCGGAGCCGCTCGCACACCTCGGTTCCACGGTGGCCAACGCACTTCACCGGCCTCGCCCGTCGAGCCGTCCGCCTCGGGTCGCCTGGGTCACCTCCGCCGCCGTGGCCTCGCGCCTACCGTTCGGCCTGCTCCACAGCCAAGTCGCCGATCTGCCTCACCTCCGCGGTGAGCCGGGGTGCTGACTCTCTTCTGCACAGCTTCGCTCCCCCTTCCGAGCTGATTCGTCGGCGCCCTTCTGCTCCGGGTCACCCTCGACTCCACGGCCTCACTCCGGGTCGCCCTCAACTGCGCGGCTTTGCGCTATTGCTGCTGCAGCCACGCGTCAAACCGCCGCTCCGAGCGGCTGCCTCCATGGCCGACCTTGCCAAATCGGCCTCACACATGCCGTTGCTGCTGCGACCCGTTGACGCCTCGAAGACGCGAGGGCCTCGAGTCACCTCCTCCGCGCAACCCGCCGCCTCGCGCCGCAGGCCTCCTCACCCTTGAGCCGCCGACGCCGCCGGAGTTCTGGCCGTGCTGTGTCCAGCTGCCTCAGCTGCCGTTGTAACCCGCTACTCTGAACCGCCCCAATAACCACCTGAAGAATCCTTGAGGTACACTGGGCCGGGTTGGCTGCAAACGCTCTTAAGCACTGAGACTGAAGAAATATGAGCGAGTCTTTTACTGCTATATGGAGAGGTGGGCATCAATGCAAATTTTCCGATAAGGACAAGCCCGCTAGAAGAAACACTCAACATGCATGAAACGACTTAAAGTACTGTCTCCTCACAAGAGGAAAGAAAGCAAAAGGGATCAAGTCCCCACACTAGTAAGGACTGAAGGGAACGCACATCATCAGATCAACTGAGCATCTGCTAACTTTTTTGTCTGACAAAAATGCTAGGTGATATACCTTCCAATTTATTTTTTATCTGTGCTTGTTAATTTTTTGTGAAAACAACCATTCTGCTATGCAATACTTTTTGATACAGGACAATTGTTCATTGCGGATGAGGTGTTATATTGTGGGTATGGAGCGAGTGATGGCAATGTTCTGCACCGGGGTTTCGTCCGTGTCATACTTCCCGGTGAATGAACGTGCGCAAAGTCACCGTCCTCTGTGGCCCGGTTTACATTTACTCGCCCGTCCACGCCGGCTTACAGCGCCATGGCCGATTCATCTGTCTGCTCCCACGGCCGGCTCACCCGTCATTGATTTCAGCTTCACTATGAAGATCGTCAACTCTGCGGTGGATAATCACTAGCCTAGCATATCAGGTGAAATCCATCCAGTATATTTTATATTGCATATTATTTTCTTTAAAAGAGCAATTACTTTGGCTTGCAAGTTCTCCCATGCAGGACTCAAACCGGTCTATATCACGGTCAAACTACGGAGAATCTTAAGCCAACTCCTTGAGTCGTCTTAAGACTCGGGGGCTACAATGGCAGGACTCGGGAATTCCGGGTCATTGGAGGGAATGATAACCCGGTTCCGGAGGACACCGCCATATTGATGAAAATTTAAAGGCCGTCAGAAGATTATCGGTTCAAAATAAAGATTCTGGCTTAAAATCTGGTTCAAGAGACATCTCTCTCCCGCAAAGCTTTGAAGCTCTCAAATCCGGTTCAAACATCCGGCTCAAGGAAAATTAAAGGTTGCCAAAAAGAACTTGATGCCATGATGCGCGGCTCAAACATGGGTATCCTGCTTTACGGCTTATCTTGTTATTGTCACTTGGGGGCTTCTTGCTCATCGAGCATAGCTGTCGGTAGCCTCTTGATTGGCGCGATGGCTAAAATTTATATGATCACTGGGGGCTTCCTGTTCAAACATAGGTCGTATTCGAACCAAAGAGAACATAGCTGTCGGTACCCTTTTGATCGGCACACTGCCGAGCTCACTGAGGGGTTTCTTGATCGTATTCGAATCATAGTTCAACCCCCTTTGGGAACCGACGTGGATCGTATTCGAATCAGCGTCGTTAAACAACTCTCAAGGTCATTTGGGGGCTTCCTGTTCAAACATAGGTCGTATTCGAACCAAAGAGAACATAGCTGTTGGTACCCTCTTGATCGGCAACGCCAAAGCCACTGGGGGCTATATGATCGTATTCAAATCTTAGCTTAACCCCTTTGGGACGGTTTTCTGATCGTATTCGAATCAGAAGCCTCGATTTTTCTTTCTTTTTGGCTTAAGTTTTTTGAAAACAATCTTTGGTTTTATCTTGAGACCTTTTTGTTCATATTTGAAGCATATATGTGGTTTCGATTAACCCGGCTTGGTTTTGGATGATAAGTTGCCATATATGACAATCATAAACATTTGGAAGTTTTTGGCTTCTGAAAATTGGGTTATCACCCTTACTGCACAGGTATCTTAAACCGGCAGTATGATTCAATATCCCAGGAACCGGTTTTCCAAACCGGATTATACTATTATTCAAATCTTTAATAGCCAACATGGCTGGATTTCTATTATGGTTATCAACAGCCAATATTTTGATGGAGGTCTTCAAAGTCGCTTTAGCGCAATGATTATTATTTTATTAATGGACATGATTTATTTTCACAATGGAGGGAATAGTCCCGAGTCGCTGCAGGCTTACGACCCGACACTTGGGGGCTACATTATTCAAATTGAGATCACATCAAATATGCAAGTCCCATGTCACTTCCAGCATGCACCATGGCACTTGGGGGCTAATGTAAAGTCATTTTTTGACCAACATATTGAAGACCCGACTCATCCCATTGTAATGAGACGGCCCTTTGCTCATGTCAAAAATTCAAGGTACACAAGCCTCAGTTCATTATATTGAAAGGTCCACTACTCAGTTTGTAGAGTACAAAGCTCTTAACCTTATGGACATGGGTTCAAGCCCCATGGTGGAGATTACATCATATGATGTTATCATTAATGAATTATATACAAAGTCCCAGCTCAGTATTATCTTACTGAGCCGGCCCTTGGGGGCTACACATTGCTGCTCACGTTTACATGATCATAATGAGACCTAACCTCAAACAGCATGTAGGGTTGTTACCGGATGATGTTTCCCGGGGCCCGAAGCTGTCTAAATCCTTGTCTTGTGTTGCGTCTCTCGATTCCGCTCAACCCCTCTCAAGCTACTACAAAGATGCGTTGGCCTCACGACTAAGTCCTGATACTAGGACATCTGCAGTGACAATTCCACGACAGCAGGTCAATCTCGTTTTCTCCCACAGGATCCTCACGCGGGGGTGGTTGTAACACCCATGATGCGCCTATATCTCCCACGTGTCGAGGCAAGACTTGGAGGCATAACCGCATGGTGGTTTTGTCGCAAGAAGGGTCATCTTCACACAATCCCATGTAATGAACAATAATGGGATAAATAGTTGGCTTACAATCGCCACTTCACACAATACATTAATTAAACATACATCATTCAGAGTACACACATAGTCCGACTACGGACAAATACAAATGAAAAGAAGATAACCCCAAATGCTAGATCCCTGATCGTCCCAACTGGGCACCACTACTGATCATCCGGAAAAGACACATAGTAACGACAATGGTCCTCGTCGAACTCACACTTGAGCTCGGTCGCGTCACCTGCACAGGTATCATCGGCACCTGCAACTGTTTTGGTAGAAACTGCGAGATCAAGGCTATTTAAGCTTATAGGAAGGATGTGATAATGAGGTGGAGCTGCAGCAAGCACTAAGCAAATATGGTGGCTAACATGCGCAAACAAGAGCGAGAAGAGAAGCAACACAACGGTCGTGAAGCTAGAAGTGATCAAGAAATGATCGTGAAACTACTTACGTTCAAACATAACCCAAACCGTGTTCACTTCCCAGACTCCGCCGAGAATAGACCATCACGGCTACACACAAGGTTGATGCATTTTAATTAAGTCCAGTGTCAAGTTCTCTACAACCGGACATTAACAAATTCCCATCTGCCACATAACCGCGGGCACGGCTTTCGAAAGATAATACCCTGCAGGTGTGTCCCAACATAGCCCATCACAAGCTCTCACGATCAGTGAAGGATATTCCTTCTCCCGGAAAGACCCGATAAGTCTCGGAATCCCGGTTACAAGACATTTCGACAATGGTAAAACAAGACCAGCAAGACCACCCGACTATGCCGACAAATCCCGATAAGAGCTGCACATATCTCGTTTTCAGGGCACACCGGATAAGCTAAGCGTACAAGTACCAACATAACCTAAGTTGCCAAGGTATGGTCCCGCACGGTGCTCTAGTTTGGACCAACACTCAGAGGAGCACTGGCCCGGGGGGGGGGGGTAAAGTAAGATGACCCTTGGGCTCGCGAAAACCCAAGGGAAAGGCTTAGGTGAGGCAAATATAAAACCAAGATTGGGCCTTGCTGGAAGAGTTTTATTCAAAGCGAACTGTCAAGGGGGTCCCATAACCCCAACCGCATAAGGAACACAAAATCAAGGAACATAACACCAGTATGACAGAAACTAGGGCGGCAAGAGTGGAACAAAACACCAGGCAAAAGGCCGAGCCTTCCACCCTTTACCAAGTATATAGATGCATTAAATAAATAAGAGATATTGTGATATCCCAACATGTCCATGTTCCAACATGGAACCAACTTCAACTTCACCTGCAACTAGCAACGCTATAAGAAGGGGTGAGCAAAAGCGGTAACTTAGCCAAACAACTGTTTGCTAGTAAAGGATGGTTAGAGGCTTGACATGGCAATATGGGAGTTATGACAAACAGGTGGTAGGTAGCGCAAACATAGCTATAGAGCGAACAACTAGCCTGCGAAGATAGAAGTGATATCGAGGGTAATGGTCATCTTGCCTGCAAAGTTCTCAGAGTTGTTGAAAGCTTGATCCTCGTTAGCGTACTCAACAGGATCCTCATTCATGAACTTTTCCCCTGACTCTACCCAAGGAAAGAACAGAAGCAATGGAACAACAATCAATCACGGTGCAATGCATATGGGTACTCCGGAAGGGAATACGATGAACAAGGCATCAACTTGGCAAACCAAGTATGCCGCTGGAAATATGAGATGATTTCGTTTGAAATCGATATAAAGTTCACCGGAAATGGATGCACGGTTTGCAAGACAAGCAAACAAGAATGATGCAAAACTGCGCTTAACAGCAACATAGCACTTTAGATGCAACAAGTAATTAAGTAAACCACTGCAACATAGAAAGAAAGCACATCTCATGAAAGTACATGTGAAGCTCTACAAAACATGTACACAAAGCTATGGCTAGACCTCACTAGAACATTCCTAAAACAGCATGGCAAAAGCGCAAAAGATAACAATTTCAGAGAAAAACTGGGCATGGCATAATCAGATTCATGATAGCAACTTTACAGCTCAAAACACTCATCACAAAGCCTTACATGGCATCACAAGGTAACCAACAGTAAGAAGACACATTTGTACAGCTAATCATGGCAAGAACATGGTCATAGGATGCAAAGAGCACTAGCAAAACACATGGCAAAACTGAACTTAATGTTAACAGCATGGCAACAACATTATTTAGCAAAAATAGAGCATGATAATGACAAGATACACTAATCCATAATTGCAACCAGAGGCATGTATGGATAGATCATAGTAATATCTACAAAACAACCTAAGGGAGAATCTCCAGATTATGCATGGATGTGATGGTAGCACCAATCAAACATAGCATCATGATATGACAGATTCACCCTAACAAAACGGTAACAGCAAGTACCCTAATTCACGAGCTTGATGCACTCAATACAAGACTCACAAAAATACATGGATTGCACCTCTGTAAAGATGGAATGATTGGGCTCATAAAACATGTAGACATCATGCCCATAGGATGCACACATAAAATGCAACAAAAATGACAAATCAGCATGTTCTGTTAAGAACCAGCAGCAAACATCATATAGCACCCTTGCAACGATGATAATGGCATCATAATGGACAGTAACATGCATGCAAATAACACTAACATGAAGAGCATCACGAGGCGAACATTTCGATATATCATATGCACAAATCAGAGCTATGAGCATGGAGATATGACATGATGAACATGGTCAACCTGCTCAGATCTAGGGTTTCCGGGCGCGGTTCTCGATGCGGTGGCGGATCGGGTCGGGACTTCGCCGGAGTTGATGGAGAGGTGGCCGGTGTTGCGGGGAGAGGTCGGCCGGCCTTGGGGGTCGCCGTATCCGGTCGGGAGGAGCTCGCCGGAGACGACGGCGTGGGGCGGCGCGGTTCCGTGGGGCGCCGGCGAAGTTGCGGAGAGGAGCGGGCGGTTCGGCGAGGCGGGCACGCGGCGGCGCCGGCGAGGGTCGGCGGAGGAGCGGGAGGTTTTCTAGGGTTTTCTACGGTGCAGCGGCGGACGACATGCGGCGGCGGGGCACGAGCGAAAAGGCGTCGGCGTCGCGATGGGCTTCGGGGGCCCCGCGTGGGCCTGGCGGGCCGGTGGCGGCGCACGGTGGCCGGGGTTTGTCCGGTGGAGTTGGATATATATATATATATATATATATATATATATATAATATATATATATAGGTACAGGGAGGTAGGAGTATCCAAATGAGGTGCGGTTTTCGCCCACACGATCGCGATCCAACGACGGAGAGTATGGAGGGGGGTTTAGATGGGCTAGTGGGCTGTTAAGAAGGGGTGTTGGGCTGCAACACCAAACAGGCTTTTGCGGTTACCCCGTTAACCGTTGGGGCATGAAACGACCTCTAAATGGAACAAAATTTAACAAGCGGTCTAATGGTGATGTACCAAGGCCACTTGACAAATCTCGGTCCATTCCAAGAACGTTTTTCTCCCGCTCATGAAAAGAGACAAGAGGGGTGCGTCGGGTGCATGTGGGAGTGTCGGATTGTGAAACGGACAACGGGGAAAATGCTCGGATGCATGAGACGAACACGAATGCAATGGAGATGCACATGATGACATGATATGAAATGCATGACATGAACAAAATGCAAAACGAAAGACAAAAACCCAACCACTTAGGGAATATCATAACACATAGCAGAAAATGGCAAGAGTTGGAGTTAAAAATAAGGAAAGTTACATCCAGGGTGTTACAACACTCCACCACTACAAGAGGATCTCGTCCCGAGATCTAGGACTGAAAGAACTCTGGATATTTGGAACGGAGGTGATCCTCACACTCCCAGGTGGCTTCTCGGTCGGAATGGTGCGACCACTTAACTTTCAGGAATTTGATTGACTTGTTGCGAGTCTTGCGCTCGGTTTCTTCAAGAATGGCAACGGGATGCTCATGATAAGACAAATCTTCTTGGAGGTCAATCTCTTCGAAGTTGATAGTGCGCTCAGGCATCCTGAAGCACTTGCGAAGCTGTGACACGTGGAACACATCGTGCACATTTGCGAAGTTGGAGGGAAGCTCAAGTTGATAGGCGAGGTCGCCTCTTTTGCCAATGAACTTGAAAGGACCCACGTATCTTGGGGCTAACTTCCCTTTGATACCGAAGCGACGAGTGCCTTTCATTGGAGAGACCCGGAGGTAGAAATGGTCTCCGATCTCGAAAGTCAAGTCACGGTGCTTGCTATCATAGTAACTCTTCCGGCACGATTGCGCGGCTTTGAGATTTTCACGTATGACTTTGCACATTTCTTCAGCCTTTGAGATCAAATCGTTGCCAAGCAGTTGGCGTTCACCAGTCTCAGACCAATTGAGAGGAGTACGACACTTTCTGCCATATAGAATTTCGAATGGGGCCTTGCCCGAACTTGCTTGGAAGCTGTTGTTGTAGGAGAACTCGGCATATGGGAGACAATCTTCCCACTTCATACCGAAATAGATGACACAAGCCCTGAGCATGTCATCAAGGATTTGATTGACTCGCTCGACTTGGCCACTTGTTTGAGGATGGAAAGCTGTGCTAAAGCGAATGTTGGTGCCCATGGCCTTCTGAAAGGAGTCCCAGAACTTAGAGGTGAAAATGCTTCCGCGGTCTGAAGAGATCAATTGCGGAATACCGTTCAAGTAGACAATCCTGGAGGTGTATAGCTCTGCCAACTGAGCTGCCGTGATAGATTCTTTGATTGGATGGAAATGAGCCACTTTTGTAAGCTTGTCGGTGACAACAAAAATAGCATCATTCCCACGCTTGGATTTGGGAAATCCAGTAACGAAGTCCATTTCGATATGGTCAAACTTCCATTCTGGAATAGCAAGAGGTTGGAGGAGACCAGCTGGTCGTTGGTGTTTTTGCTTTCACCCTTCGACAGACATCACATTCATTCACGAATTGAGCAATTTCTCGCTTCATTCGAGTCCACCAATACGACTGCTTGAGGTCATGGTACAACTTCGTACTTACAGGATGAATGGAAAGAAGAGAATTATGCGCTTCGTTCATTATGACCTTCCTTATATCACCTTTAGGAACCACAATCCGGTCCTCAAAGAATAAAGTGTCTTTGTCATCAATGCGGTAGCACTTGTATTTGGAGAGGCCCATGGCAATACCATGTTTCACCTTCTTCACCATGGTATCAAGGAGTTGTGCCTCACGAATTTGGTCTTCCAAAGTTGGAGTGACTTGAAGGTTGGCAAGAAAACCTTGAGGAACAACTTGGAGATTGAGTTTGCGGAAAGCTTCACAAAGATCCGATTGAAATGGCTTGAGAATTAAGCTGTTGCAATAAGCCTTTCTGCTCAAAGCATCTGCAATCACATTGGCCTTGCCTGGAGTATACTCAATACTTGGATTGTACTCTTGAATCATTTCGACCCATCGAGTTTGCCAGAGGTTGAGGTTGGGTTGAGTGAAGATATACTTGGCACTCTTGTGATCGGTGAATATGTCCACTTTCCTTCCCAACAAGAGATGTCTCCAAGTTATTAATGCATGGACAACTGCCGCCAACTCAAGATCGTGAGCGGGGTAGTTCTTTTCGTTGGGCTTCAACTGAAGAGATGTATAGGCCACAACTTTCTTCTCTTGCATTAACACGGTGCCGAGACCTTGTAAAGAGGCATCACAGAAAACTTCGAATGGTTTGGATTCATCAGGAGGAGTTAAGATAGGAGCTGAGAGAAGCTTCTCTTTGAGGGTGTTGAAAGCAACGTCACACTCGGGAGACCAGACATACTTGGCATGCTTCTGGAGGAGGTTGGAAAGAGGCATTGCAATCTTTGAGAAATTCTCAACGAATCTTCGGCAATAGCTTGCAAGTCCAAGGAAACTGCGGAGCTGCTTGACATTCTGAGGAGGTTCCCAGTTCACAATTGCAGAGACCTTCTCGGAATTAAGAGCGATACCCTTGGCAGAGATGATATGACCAAGGTAAAGAAATTCATCAAGCCAAAACTCACATTTGGAAAACTTCACATAGAATTGATACTCTCTAACCTTGTAGAGCACCAATCGCAAATGTTTGACATGGTCCTTGTCGGGGATATACCCCGCGGTATGACCCAGCCGGACTTGGCGCTTCATCGTAACCCGCCGGAGGATTGGCGACTCACAGGTTTGGTGGTTCACTGGTGTGACGACTCACGAGCCTGGCGACTTAATGATGGCCCCGACGGCAGGTCAGATTGAAGACAAGGCCCGGAAGGCCAGCTCACGTTTATGATGGGTTGGCTTAAGAACAAAGGGATGACGAATATTTCCTTTACGAGGAAGCAAGACCCGGACTTGTATTCAACTTGTAAGAAAAGATAGACTAGTCCTAGTCCTCCTAGGACTCCACATGTAACCCGCCCCTCTAACTTATATAACGAGGGGCAGGGCACCCCAAAGAAGGGAAAGAAACAATCTTTAGGGCTAGGCACAAAGAGTCGGCCGAGCCGGCGATTCACTCATGATCATAATGAGACCTAGCCTCAAACAACATGTAGGGTTGTTACCGGATGATGTTTCCCGGGGCCCGAAGCTGTCTAAATCCTTGTCTTGTGTTGCGTCTCTCGATTCCGCTCAACCCCTCCCAAGCTACTACAAAGATGCATTGGCCTCATGACTAAGTCCTGATACTAGGACATCTACCGTGACAATTCCACAACAGTTGCCGCCCACCGTGGGGCTTGCGCACGGTGGTGTTGAGTCCTTGGAGGGATCTTTACCAGGGATCGAGGAGCTCGCAAGTTTCCGGATGAGAAAGATCGATTTGAAAGGATCTGTATCAGTTACAAGTTCATCGGTCCAGATTCATAGTTTGGAAGGTTTGAGGAAAGTTAAAGTTGCGATTTGATGGTGGCTGTAAATCGCGAGTATCATCAGCATGTCAAGTTTCTGTCGTTGGCTCGCCAAAACCTATCAGAAGGGTTAGGGTCGCCATGTCGTTTTGGTTCACCAGTTAAACCGTCAACAGCAAAGGAAAAAGGTCAAGGGAAAAGTCAAAGAAAAGAAAAGAGGCATATGTGAATTGTCCTACGACCTGGAAACGGATAGAGCTATAACCCGGATTCGATGGCATCATCTTTTCATGGTTCGACCTTCTGCCTCCACCGTGGCTCATCGCGGCCGCCACAGATCAGGCCGTTTCTATGCCACTCTTCGTCCGGCCGCACCCGCCTTAAGTCACCGCCGACTTGCCTCAGAGCCGCCGCGGCCTTGCTTCACAGACTTTCGTCAGGCTAGACGTGAGCCGCCGCAGCCGTGCCATGAGCCGCCCTCGCCGGTTCACGAGTCGCCCGGGGCAGAGCCGTCGTCGCCCGCGCCAGAGCCGCCGTCGCTCGCGTCGTGAGCCACCGCCGCCCGGGGTAGAGCCGCCATTGCCCGCGCCATGAGCCCCCGTCGCCGGTTAACGAGTCGCCCGGGGCAGCGTCATCGGCGCCCGCACCAGAGTCACCGTCGCCTTCGCCATAAGCCGCCGTCGCCCGCGCCATGAGCCGCCGTCACTGGTTCACGAGTCACCCGGGGCAGCGTCGTCGTCGCCCGCACCAGAGTCACCATCGTCTGCGCCATGAGCCGCCGTCGCCCGCGGCAGAGCCGCCGTCGCCCACACCATGAGCCGCCGGCCCCATCTCTAAGTCACCCTCGGGCACCTCGCTCATCATCGAGCCAGTCCGAGTGGCCGCATGAGCGCCTCTGGATCACCCTCGCTCGTCTTTCTGCCGCGAGCGCTTTCGCTGCTGATGTGCTTCACCATCGCGCTTCTATGAGCCGCCCCAATGGTCTGTTTTTACAGAAGTTTTACTGGCGCGCCTCTCTGAGCTGTTCTTCTAATCGCTTCAGATGAGCCGCTGCCATCGAGCTATCGTGACTCGCCCCCATCGGAGTACTGAGCCGCCTCCAAGGCCGACGTGCCCCGGCCCCTGTTCTAATACCGCCACCCACGAGTCGTCGCCTCCGTCTGCCTCGGAGCCGTTCGCACGCCTCGGTTCCACGGTGGCCAACGCACTTCACCAGCCTTGCCCGTCGGGCCGTTCGCCTCGGGTCGACTGGGTCACCGCCGCCGCCGTGGCCTCGCGCCTGCCGTTTCAAGCCATCGTTCGGCCTTCCGCTGCTGCGGCCTGCTCCACAGCCAAGTCGCCGATCTGCCTCACCTCCGCGGTGTGCCGGGGTGCTGACTCTCTTCTGCACAGCTTCGCTCCGCCTTCTGAGCTGATTCATCGGTGCCCTTCTGCTCCAGGTCACCCTCGACTCCACGGCCCCACTCCGGGTCGCCCTCAACTGTGCGGCCTTGGGCTATTGCTGTTGCAGCCACGCGTCAAACCGCCGCTCCGAGCGGCTGCCTCCATGGTCGACCTTGCCAAATCGGCCTCACACATGCCGTTGCTGCTGCGACCCGTTGACGCCTCCAAGACGCGAGGGCCTCGAGTCACCTCCTCCGCGCAACCCGCCGCCTCGCGCCGCGGGCCTCCTCACCCTTGAGCCGCCGACGCCGCCGGAGTTCTGGCCGTGCTGTGTCCAGCTGCCTCAGCCGCCGCTATAACCCGCTACTCTGAACCACCCCTGTAACCACCTGAAGAATCCTTGAGGTACACTGGGCCGGGTTGGCTGCAAATGCTCTTAAGCACTGAGACTGAAGAAATATGAACGAGTCTTTTACTGCTATATGGAGAGGTGGGCATCAATGCAAATTTTCCGGTAAGGACAAGCCGGCTAGAAGAAACACTCAACATGCATGAAACGACTTAATGTACTGTCTCCTCACGAGAGGAAAGAAAGCAAAAGGGATCAAGTCCCCACACTAGTAAGGACAGAAGGGAACGCACATCATCAGATCAACTGAGCATCTACTAACTTTTTTGTCTGACAAAATGCCAGGTGATATCCTTCCAATTTATTTTTTATCCGTGCTTGTTATTTTTTTGTGAAAACAACCATTCTGCCATGCAATATTTTTTGATACAGGACAATTGTTCATTGCGAATGAGGTGTTATATTGTGGGTATGGAGCGAGCGATGGCAATGTTCTGCACCGGGCTTTTTTCCGTGTCATATTGCCCGGTGAATGAACGTGCGCAAAGTCACCGTCCTCTGTGGCCCGTTTTACATTAACTCGCCCGTCCACGCTGGCTTACAGCGCCATGGCCGGTTCATCTGTCTGCTCCCACGGCCGACTCACCCGTCATTGATTTCAGCTTCACTATGAAGATCGTCAACTCTGCGGTGGATAATCACTAGCCTAGCATATCAGGTGAAATCCATCCACTATATTTTATATTGCATATTATTTTCTTTAAAAGAGCGATTACTTTG
Organism: Triticum aestivum; assembly: GCF_018294505.1. Taxonomy (NCBI): domain Eukaryota; kingdom Viridiplantae; phylum Streptophyta; class Magnoliopsida; order Poales; family Poaceae; genus Triticum; species Triticum aestivum. The sequence continues at coordinate 285,885,058 of NC_057814.1, read as the reverse complement.
GCTTGCAAGTTCTCCCATGCAGGACTCAAACCGGTCTATATCACGGTCAAACTACGGAGAATCTTAAGCCAACTCCTTGAGTCGTCTTAAGACTCGGGGGCTACAATGGCAGGACTCGGGAATTCCGGGTCATTGGAGGGAATGATAACCCGGTTCTGGAGGAGACCGCCATATTGATGAAAATTTAAAGGCCGTCAGAAGATTATTGGTTCAAAATAAAGATTCTGGCTTAAAATCTGGTTCAAGAGACATCTCTCTCCCGCAAAGCTTTGAAGCTCTCAAATCCGGTTCAAACATCCGGCTCAAGGAAAATTAAAGGTTGCCAAAAAGAACTTGATGCCATGATGCGCGGCTCAAACATGGGTATCCTGCTTTACGGCTTATCTTGTTATGGTCACTTGGGGGCTTCTTGCTCATCGAGCATAGCTGTCGGTACCCTCTTGATCGGCGCGATGGCAAAAATTTATATGATCACTAGGGGGCTTCCTGTTCAAACATAGGTCATATTCGAACCAAAGAGAACATAGCTGTCGATACCCTTTTGATCGGCACACTGCCGAGCTCACTGAGGGGTTTCTTGATCGTATTCGAATCATAGTTCAACCCCCTTTGGGAACCAACGTGGATCGTATTCGAATCAGCGTCGTTAAACCACTCTAAAGGTCATTTGGGGGCTTCCTGTTCAAACATAGGCCGTATTTGAACCAAAGAGAACATAGCTGTTGGTACCCTCTTGATCGGCAATGCCAAAGCCACTGGGGGCTATATGATCGTATTCGAATCTTAGCCTAACCCCTTTGGGACGGTTTTCTGATCGTATTCGAATCAGAAGCCTCGATTTTTCTTTCTTTTTGGCTTAAGTTTTTTGAAAACAATCTTTGGTTTTATCTTGAGACCTTTTTGTTCATATTTGAAGCATATATGTGGTTTCGATTAACCCGGCTTGGCTTTGGATGATAAGTCGCCATATATGACAATCATAAACATTTGGAAGTTTTTGGCTTCTAAAAATTGGGTTATCACCCTTACTGCACAGGTATCTTAAACCGGCATTATGATTCAATATCCCAGGAACCAGTTTTCCAAATCGGATTATACTATTATTCAAATCTTTAATAGCCAACATGGCTAGATTTCTATTATGGTTATCAATAGCCAATATTTTGATGGAGGTCTTCAAAGTTGCTTTAGCGCAATGATTATTATTTTATTAATGGACATGATTTATTTTCACAATGGAGGGAATAGCCCCTAGTCGCTGCAGGCTTACGACCCGGCACTTGGGGGCTACATTATTCAAATTGAGATCACATAAAATATGCAAGTCCCATGTCACTGCCAGCATGCACCATGGCACTTGGGGGCTAATGTAAAGTCATTTTTTGACTAACTTATTGAAGACCCGACTCATCCCATTGTAATGAGACGACCCTTTGCTCATGTCAAAAATTCAAGGTACACAAGCCTCAGTTCATTATATTGAAAGGTCCACTACTCAGTTGGTAGAGTACAAAGATCTTAACCTTATGGATGTGGGTCAAGCCCCATGGTGGAGATTACATCATATGATGTTATCATTAATGAATTATATACAAAGTCCCAGCTCAGTATTATCTTACTGAGCCGGTCCTTGGGGGCTACATGTTGCTGCTCAAGTTTACATGATCATATTTACAAAGTCCCTACTCATTATATCATAATGACCCGGCACTTGGGGGCTACAAGTGATATGAATATAATGGAGTTCTACATCTTTAAGCCGGTTGAAGGTCACATGAGTATTTCAAGACCTATATTTTTAAACATTGGGAGCTGAGTCAAATGAATCATTCTTCAGTCTTTCTCTGTGAGAAACCAACGCCAGCAAATTGATTATGAAGTTGGCTTATTGACTCGGATTTTCTAGAAGAAGGGAATACCAAGGAATTAAGGATGATCAGGTGCTGGCTTACAAGAGCTTTCTAACCCGGAGCACAATCTGTCAAAATTGTTCTTGTGTTGTTTTACAGGATCAGTTTAACATGGATGAATTCAAATTAAACTAGGGTCTAATGTCGGGGATATACCCCGCGGTATGACCCGGCCGGACTTGGCGCTTCATCGTAACCCGCCGGAGGATTGGCGACTCACAGGTCAGGTGGTTCACTGGTGTGACGACTCACGAGCCTGGCGACTTAATGATGGCCCCGACGGCGGGTCAGATAGAAGACAAGGTCGAGAAGGCCGGCTAACGTTTATGATGGGCCGGCTTAAGAACAAAGGGATGACGAATATTTCCTTTACGAGGAAGCAAGACCCGGACTTGTATTCAACTTGTAAGAAAATATAGACTAGTCCTAGTCCTACTAGGACTCCACATGTAACCTGCCCCTCTAACTTATATAAGGAGGGGCAGGGTACCTCAAAGAAGGGAAAGAAACAATCTTTAGGGCTAGACACAAAGAGTCGGCCGAGCCGGCGATTCACTCATGATCATAATGAGACCTAGCCTCAAACAACATGTAGGGTTGTTACCGGATGATGTTTCTCGGGGCCCGAAGCTGTCTAAATCCTTGTCTTGTGTTGTGTCTCTCGATTCCGCTCAACCCCTCTCAAGCTACTACAAAGATGCGTTGGCCTCACGACTAAGTCCTGATACTAGGACGTCTGCCATGACAATTCCACGATAGTCCTTCTTATTCTTGGAGAAAACAAAGATATCATCGAGATACACAGGACGAATTCATTGGTGTAGGTGTTGAAGATGAAGTTCATCATTCGAGAGAACGTTGGAGGAGCATTGACAAGGCCGAAGGACATGACGGTATATTCATAAGAACCAAAGCTTGTTCTGAATGTTGTCTTGGGAATATCTTGTTCACGAATGCGAATCTGATGATAACCCATATGAATGTCAAGCTTGGGGAACACTTTAGCACCTTTGAGTTGCTCGAATAGCTCATTGATGTTGGGTAGTAGATACTTTTTTTTGATTGTTTTCTTGTTCAATGGACGGTAATCGACGCAAAGTCGGTCCGTGCCATCCTTCTTCTGGACAAAAAGAACTCCACAACCCCATGGAGATGAACTCGGTCTGATCAAACCCAGCCGCTCTTGTTCATCGAGCTGTTTCTTTAATTCTTTCAGCTCCTTGGGTCCAAGCTTGTAAGGACGCTTGCAAACGGGTTCAGTGCCAGGCTCAAGATCGATAACGAACTCAACTAGCCGGTGCGGAGGCATACAAAGAAGCTCTTCTGGAAAGACATCTTGGTACTCACAAACGACTGGAATATGAGAAATAGCATCCAACTAGCCCTTCTCATTGAGAGAGAATAACCAAATGGTTTCATCACGAGCGGCATAGATGATAACATCCTCAGAAGGGTGTGTCAATTGAATCTCTCTGGTAGCACAATCAAGTTGAGCTTTGTGCTTAGAAAGCCAGTCCATGCCGAGAATTAGATCAGTATCAGAGTCACCAAGGACCATTGGAGAAGACAGAAATCTATAGTTGCCCATCTTGATGGAAACATCCAGAATCATCGTGGTAGCCCTCATAGAAGAGCCCGGAGAAACAACTCCCATGGGTTTTCCCAACATTTCCGAATTGAGATCATGCTTTGCAACAAATGATCTCGACATGAAACAATGCGATGCACCAGTATCGAATAAAACTTTTGCAGGAATATCACTAACTGAGAGATTACCCATTATCACATCAGAAGATTCCTCCGCTTGAGCTGCATTCATCATGTTCACCTTAGCATGCTTGGGATTATGCTTGACCACTGCACTGCTAGTAGATCTCACAGGAGGAGGCGGAAGGCGCCTTTGGTTGAAGCACTTGTTAGAATAGTGACCTTTCTGCTGACATTTGTTGCAAGTCACCTCTGAGAGCAGACGATGATAAGGAGCATTTGACCTTGGAGCTTGATTCTGAGACTTGTTCTAATAGCCTGGGTTGGGTGGGTGGGAAGATCCATGGCCACCTTTGTTCTTCTGCTGGTAGTGCTGACGAAACGGAGGAGGAGGAAGCCAGAACTTCTGTTGCTTAGCACCCACTTGTGAGGAAGAAGAAGACTAAACTGCATCCTTGATTCTCTTCCTACAAGCCTCACATTTGAGCTGAGCAGCTTCTTGCTTGAGGTCCATGTTATAGAACTGATCGAACTGAGTAGGCTCAACAAGAACGAGAGCTAACTGCAGATCTTCTTTGAGGCCACCTCTGAAGTGATAGATCATGCTCTATTCATCAGGAACGTCTTGTTTAGCGAAGCGGGCATGTTTCTGAAACTGGATGTTGTATTGATACACGGACATGATGCCTTGCTTGAGATTGCGGAATTCCTCACGCTTGCTCTCAACAACACTTGTAGGAATGTGGTGAGCTTTAAAGTCCCGACAGAAGTCAGTCCAAGTAATCACTCGACCTCCTCTGCAATCTTTGTATTGTTGATACCAATCAGCAACTTGGTCCTTGAGTTGAAATGAAGAAAACTTGACAAACTCCTCAGGCCTGACATTGCTACATTCAAAATGCTGGCAGATCTCCACGAGCCAATCATCAGCGTCTGTGGCCTCGGCACAGTAGCTGAAAGACTTTGGCTGATTTGCAAGGAACTGGCTGAGGGTAGCAAACTGAGGTTGATGGTTGAACTACCTTTGACCTTGATTCCCTTGGTTGCCTTGGCCTTGGTTGCGTTCTTGCAAGATTTGCAAAAGCATCTGGGTGTTGGCGTTGGTGGTTGCCATGACAGCTTGCCATGCCTCCGGAGGCGGAGGTGGAGGTGGAGGGTTCGACTGATCCCCATCATTGCTGTCCGGATTCAGACGCGTTGGAGGAGCCATCCTGAAGAGGGTGACATTCGTTAGAATCTTGATAGATAGATAGACAAGCTGAATTAATGGATAGAAATTACAACATATAGTCTTCACAATGAAAATTCGAACAAGAAATGAACGAATGAATTCCAAGGTAAATAGCACACTTCCATTATGGTGAGAAGCCACTTAGATGAATGTTGAAGAATGAAACAACAAGGTACGACTGGAACAAATAAGTGGTAAGGATTACCCAATCACAAACCAAATATCTGCGGAAAGAATAACTAGAGCTACTAGAATTCCCACCTATAAACTCCCGAAACTTTCTAGTTATGCAATCCGGTGTTGGGGATACAGGGGAACCAATATATCTCACCCAAACTAACAATCCCTACATCCAGCTGTATCCATCCGTCAACACATAACCAAGAAAACTCCGGAAATCGTGTACCTCAACCTTCGAAAAGCATCCGTTATACGAGTTATGGCAATACTCCCGAACTCCCACCCCAGTACTGGGTGGCATCGAGATTATCTCACCAACAACTGCATAAAAGAGATTTTCGATGTCGGCGAAACTCAGGTATTCCAAAACTGCAACGATAAAATTGTGACGAAAACACCTCGGAGCTCACCCGGGACACTGCCACAACCCCTAAATGTCAGCAAGCACCAAAAACAATGTTCTCGTCATAAGAATATCGGAACGATCTCAAGATACCCGCGTGATCCTAAATTTATTTTAGTGGAATTTGAGGAGAGGAAAGACAAAACATCTACGTTAGGAGGCCTCACCAGAGCGACGAAGGGACTGAGGAGTAAAAAGAATCCTACTCTCCGATATATATAATCCTAAAACTGAAGACATTTTTGTTCTAGACTCAACAACGTCAGTGATTCGATCAAGCAGGGGGCTCCTAAGTCAGGGATGGCTCTGATTACCAACTTGTAACACCCACGATGCGGCTATATCTCCCACGTGTCGAGGCACGACTTGGAGGCATAACTGCATGGTGGTTTTGTCACAAGAAGGGTCATCTTCACATAATCCCATGTAATGAACAAGAATGGGATAAAGAGTTGGCTTACAATCGCCACTTCACACAATACATTAATTAAACATACATCATTCAGAGTACACACATAGTCCGACTACGGACAAATACACATGAAAAAAAGATAACCCCAAATGCTAGATCCCCGATCGTCCCAACTGGGCACCACTACTGAACATCCGGAAAAGACACATAGTAACGATAGTGGTCCTCGTCGAACTCCCACTTGAGCTCAGTCGCGTCACTTGCACTGGTACCATCGGCATCTGCAACTGTTTTGGTAGAAACTGTGAGTCACGAGGACACAACAATCTCAAAACCCGCGAGATCAAGGCTATTTAAGCTTATAGGAAGGATGGGGTAATGAGGTGGAGCTGCAGCAAGCACTAAGAAAATATGGCGGCTAACATGCGCAAAGAAGAGCGAGAAGAGAAGCAACGCAATGGTCGTGAAGCTAGAAGTGATCAAGAAGTGATCCTGAAACTACTTACGTTCAAACATAACCCAAACCGTGTTCACTTCCCGGACTCTGTCGAGAAGAGACCATCATGGCTACACACACGGTTGATGCATTTTAATTATGTCCAGTGTTAAGTTCTCTACAACCGGACGTTAACAAATTCCCATCTGCCACATAACCGCGGGCACGGCTTTCAAAAGATAATACCCTGCAGGGGTGTCCCAACTTAGCCCATCACAAGCTCTCACGATCAGCGAACGATATTCCTTCTCCCGGAAAGACCCGATCAGTCTCGGAATCCCGGTTACAAGACATTTTGACAATGGTAAAACAAGACAAGCAAGACCACCTGACTGTGCCGACAAATCCCGATAGGAGCTGCACATATCTCGTTCTCAGGGAACACCGGATAAGCTAAGCGTACAAGTACCAACATAACCCAAGTTGCCAAGGGACGGTCCCGCACGGTGCTTTAGTTTGGACCAACACTCACTGGCCCGGGGGGGGGGTTAAAATATGATGACCCTCAGGCTCGCGAAAACCCAAGGGAAAGGCTTAGGTGAGGGAAATGTAAAACCAAGGTTGGGCCTTGCTAGAGGAGTTTTATTCAAAGCGAACTGTCAAGGGGGTCTCATAACCCCAACCGCGTAAGGAACATAAAATCAAGGAACATAACACCGGTATGACGGAAACTAGGGCGGCAAGAGTGGAACAAAACACCAGGAAAAAGGCCGAGCCTTCCACCCTTTACCAAGTATATAGATGCATTAAATAAATAAGAAATATTGTGATATCCCAACATGTCCATGTTCCAACATGGAACCAACTTCAACTTAACCTGCAACTAGCAAAGCTATAAGAAGGGTTGAGCAAAAGCAGTAACTTAGCCAAACAACGGTTTGCTAGGAAAGGATGGTTAGAGGCTTGACATGGCAATATGGGAGGCATGACAAATAGGTGGTAGGTAGCGCAAACATGCGATAGAGCGAACAACTAGCAAGCAAAGATAGAAGTGATATCGGGGGTAATGGTCATCTTGCCTGCAAAGTTCTCAGAGTTGTCGAAAACATGATCCTCGTTAGCATACTCAACAGGTTCCTCGTTCATGAACTCATCTCCCGGCTCTACCCAAGGCAAGAACACATGCAACGGAACAACAAGCAATCATGGTGCGATGCATAAGCAAGATGATGCAAGACATGGCATGGAATGCAAGATATGATGTGCAATGCATATGGGTACTCTGGAAGGGAAAAAGATGAACAAGGCATCAACTTGGCAAACCAAGTATGCCACTGGAAAGATGAGATGATTTCGGTTGAAATCGATATAAAGTTCACCGAAAATGGATGCACGGTTCGCAAAAGACAAGCAAAAAAAGAATGATCCAAAACGGCGCTTAACAGCAACATAGCACGTTAGATGCAACAATTTATTAAGCTACAACACTCAAACGTAGCAACAAAGCACATGCATGAAAGTACATGTGAAGCTCTACAAAACATGTACACTGAGCTACGACTAGAACTCACTAGAACATTCCTAAAACAGCATGGCAAAAACGCAAATGATAACAATTTCCATAGGATGGAGCTCATAAAACATGTAGACATCATGCCCATAGGATGCACACACAAAATGCAACAGAAATGACAAATCAGCAAGTTCTGTTAAGAACCAGCAGCTAACATCATATAGCACTCTTGCAACGATGATAATGGCATCATAATCGACAGCAACATGCATGCAAATAACACTAACATGAAGAGCATCACGAGGCGAACATTTCGATATATCATATGCACAAATCGGAGCTATGAGCATGGAGATATGACATCATGAACAGGGTCAACCTGCTCAGATCTAGGGTTTCCTGGCGCAGTTCTCGATGCGATGGCGGATCGGGTCGGGACTTCGCCGGAGTTGATGGAGAGGTGGCCGGAGTTGCGGGGAGAGGTCGGCCGGCCTTGGGCGTTGCCGGATCCGGCCGGGAGGAGCTCGCCGAAGATGACGGCGCGGGGCGGCACGGTCCCACAGGGCGACGGCGAAGTCACGGAGAGGAGCGGGAAGTCCGGCGTGGCGGGCACGCGGCGGCGCCGGTGAGGGTCGGCGGAGGAGCACGCGGTCCGGCGCGGGGTCTGGTGCGGCGGCGGACGACGTGCGGCAGCGGGGCGCGAGCGAGCGGCGGCGTCGCGATGGGCTTCAGGGGCCCCGCGTGGGCCTAGCGGGCCGACGGCGGCGCGCGGTGGCCGGGGCCACGTGGCACCCTATGACTGGTGCGGCCGCGGCGGCGGGTTTTGTCCGGTGGAGTTGGACGTGTGCGGCGGCGAGAGGGAGGTTTTCTACGGTTTCATCCTTGAATTTGCAGGGGGAGACACACATATATATAGGTAGAGGGAGGTAGGAGTATCCAAATGAGGTGTAGTTTTCACCCACACGATCATGATACAACAACGGAGAGCATGGAGGGGGGTTTAGATGGGCTAGTGGGCTGTTAAGAAGGGGTGTTGGGCTGCAACACCAACGAGGCTTTTGCGGTTACCCGGTTAACCGTTGGGGCATCAAACGACCTCCAAATGGAATAAAATTTGACAAGCGGTCTAATGGTGATGTACCAAGGCCACTTGACAAATCTTGGTCCATTCCGAGAACATTTTTCTCCCGCTCATGAAAAGAGACAAGAGGGGTGCGCCGGGTGCATGTGGGAGTGTCGGATTGCGAAACGGACAACGGGGAAAATGCTCGGATGCATGAGACGAACACGAATGCAAATGAGATGCACATGATGACATGATATGAAATGTATGACATGAACAAAATGCAAAACGAAAGACAAAAACCCAACCATGGAGGGAATATCATAACACATAGCCGAAAATGGCAAGAGTTGGAGTTACAAATAAGGAAAGATACATCCGGGGTGTTACAGTGGTGAGCGGCTCCGGTGTGCTGCAGTAGATGTCAGGAGGATCCCTCGAACTTCCTCAGGATCTAGCCTCGAACTTCTACTGACAAAGTACCAGCAGTGCTGCGGGAGGAGGCCGACGTCGGCATTGCAGTAGATGGCTTGTTGTGGCGTCACGGTAGGAGGCGTCATCACACTGGGTGGGGTAGGTGGCCTGCGGTGATTCCCGGTCGGGGGTTTTCAGGGGCAGTGGCACACAGGGTTGGCGGGGCGGCGGCGCCTGGGGTCGGGGGCGATGGCCCTTGGGGTTGAGGGCGGCGGCAGGGATCCAGGGGAGAGAGAGGTGCGGGAGGTGGGGGACGGTGGTTGGGGCTTTTTTTGCATCTTCGGTATTTGTGGAACACCGCGTCGCTCCCTATATATGTCATGTGTGTGTGTGTGTTCTGTCCTCTACAACATTCACTTATAGCTATGTCTTCAACTTCGCCATTTTTTGAACTAAGTGAATGTGATCGGAACCTACCCCTTCTGTGCTTATCCCTCAAATTCTCTCTGTCTCTTCATATGCATTCTGTTGACACGTGTGGAATGTCTTCATTGTGTTCTTGTCAGCTGAAGATATAGAGCCACACATTTAAAACTGTTTTTAATGCGCTTATCCTTTTTGCCTGAATACCGGAGAAGCCGGAATGACCACCCGACAAACCAGGCGCGCGTGGGAACATGGCTCAACTCTCCATAAGTTGCATGCGGACCGGATGTGAACCGCCAGGGGCACCTACATAATTGCGTTGTACTGCCCTCCACCTTAGAAATACTCCACTCGCGCGGTCATTATCTCCTCTCCCACCTCGCCGTCTTGCTCAAACCCTAGCGCCACCGCTAGCCTTTGTCGACGCCGAAGACGAAGCGCTTAGCTGCCGCGACCTCTTCGACGTTGTCTTCACGCCGGCCACGGACCTCGTCTTCTCAGCCGCCACCATATGTGTCTTCCGCTGCCAAGTTAGTGTGCGGGAGGTCGGACTACTCGGCATCCTCTTCGCCTCGTCTAGCAGTTTTCGAGCGGTAAGTAAAACTCACTTTTTACCGCCTGTTTGATCCGTTGGATCTGTCAACATCTACCAAAAGTGGTTTCTACTATTCCAAATCCACTTCTTTCTGTTTCTGCATCTCATATCTTGCAAGTATATTCACTTATGAATCCCTAACTAGTAAGATTCCTCACTTGTACTTATTCATGGATTTGTACAAATCTGGAACCAACTCACTTCAAATAAGTGAATGTCTTCGCACTATGAGGTCAATGTTTTCAAACTGATTTATCTTCAAAATCTTCTGAGAATGCATATGACCTCTTCCCCTTCCCTTGCATATCTAATGTTGTCACAGGTACATGTCCGGGGGAGAATCCCTTGGTTCTCATAGTCTGCATTCATTTGAAGAATTCTTACAGCATTATATTGAATCTCCTGAAGCCAGCTCTTGTCTGACCAGTAGATTGAAGTCAAACAATGCCTTGAAGCCTTTCTATTTGAGTCCAATGGCTTCAAGCAAATCTGCAAAGAAAGGTGGCAGGCAGCGCAGAGGCAACACAGCTATGGACTTGCCACCATATATCTATAAACAGTACAAGTTTGACCAAAACATATGGAGAACGCAAGACTCGAGTCCAATGAATTCGAAGATATTGGGCAGAGCAATGGTTTCTGTATAACTTCGCCACAAATGAATATGCTAAGAAGAATGCAGTAAGGCCACCCTGGGCCGATATTTTTTACAAGAAGATTATGCCCAAGACAAAGGCTGAAGCTATTGCCCAGGGCTTCTATCCTTGAATGGTCAGAGGACCTCAGCCTGCAGATGACGATGCCTCCAGTCTCAGATGGTGTCGTGATGATGAGTTATTTGAGCAAAATCTTTAGTTTTCTAGAGCTTCTGCATTTCAGAACAAAAAGGAACTGGGGATTGACTTCAACCCCGGTCCTACTGCTCCAAGGCCCGATGGCAGTCGTGAAGCCAATCCAAATATTATTGGCCCCTTTGATAGCTTTGATGGGCTTCTCTCCCACATTGCAGCCCAGCGGGCTACTGTTGATGTGGCTGCTGGTGAAGAGGAACATGCTGAAGTTCTAGATCCTCTGAAGCCTAAGAAGACAAAAGCTTCAAAGCCCTCTACTGCCCCCAAAGCTTCAATAGTGAAGCCATTAAAATCTGCACCTCCTGAATCCACTGTGCAGTCTGAAGATCAATCTCGCGTCTCCAAGAAGCCCAAGAAAGTTTATGGGCATGACCTCACCCCAGCAAGCATTCTTCGTAATGAAGAAAATGTGATAGATCTGTCCAGCGATGAAGATCTTGCTGATGATGCTCTGGAGATGCTCACCAAGAGCAAGCAAGAGGCCGAAATCTTTAAGGATTTGCCTCTATTTGATGTCGATATACTCAATAACTTCATTGATGAATGGTTTGAGGATCCCACTCTCACCATTGATGATCTGCAGCTGCCAGTAGACATTAGCGTCACATTTCAAGGAGCCATAGCCAACGAGCTTGGAATTGCTCAGAAAATTGTTGATTTGAAAAACAATATTAACTATGAGAAGGGCCAGTTCAAGAAGCACATGGCCAAGCTCAGTGTTGCTGATGTTCAAAAGTTCAAGCAAATGATGATAGACCTCAAAACTCAGTTCAAGAAGAAGCGCGAGGAAGCCAAAGGCTCTCGCAAGCGCATGAAGTATTTTGCAGATAAATGTGTTCAGGCTCACAATGAAGCCGAGAAGAGAAAGGCACTTGGGCGTCCAGGCATCGACCCCAAGCTTGCTGCCAAGAAGAAGAAGACGTCTGCTGAAGCCGAACCCGAAGGCCCAAGGCAGGAAAGACCAAGCATTGTGTTCCCTGCCAGTATGACTGGCTCGAAGCCAAAGGTAACTTCAGCTGCTTCAGAGCAGAAAAAGACAAGGCAAGCTGAGGCTGAAGCCAGGAAGAGGAAGCACCATGACACCTCTGATGCTACTCCCTCCCAGAATAAGATGAAGACAAAGGCCTCAAAGTTTTCAAGAAGAGAGCGTGCTGCTGCCCGAGAGCCGCTGAATGTTGAACCCATTTCTGTCACACTACCTACTTCCACCAACCGCGAGCGCCATCTCGTTGTCCATGAGCTTGCTCCCAAAGAGGCTCCAGAGTCTGAAGAGATTCCAGCTGTTGACTCCATTGCAGCTGAAGATATGGGTCATGAAGACCATGTTGAAGATGATGAAGTTCTTCCTTAGCTCGAGCACAAACTGGTATCATCGCCTGCTCCCATAAGCAGTAAACTCATACGCATTGGTGGTCCCGCGACGCCAATTGCTCAAGATGTATTTTGGGAAGAGCAACACCCAAACTCCCCCCGCATGAAGTGATTCCCCGCACTCCACCAGCTCATGTCACCACTCTGGTGATTGAGACTCCACAAGTAACTCCTGAAGACATGGAGAAGACCACCCCTTCACCACAGGCGACATCTCCTTTCCGAAGGCTTCGCAGAGGCCCTAGGCCCTAGGTCTCCATGTCAAGCATTCCTGAAGAGGATGTGCAACACACAAGCTCAGTAGCACATCAAGTGTTCCATGAAGCCATCACTTCAGAGTCTGCTCATGAATCTAAAGCCAAATCGGTGGAAGACATTTCGGCTGCATCAGCTGATGAAGAAAGAGAAGAAGATCGGGAAGTCATTCCCCCTGCTAGTGATCCAGTTGTCCAAGAAGACGTGATTGTGCGAGACCCCTTGTACATGATGCTATGGAAGTTGAAGTCAATGAGGCTGCCACCACCATTACCACTGAAGCCAATGATGATGTCATGGCTGAAGCCAATGTGGAGCCTGAAGTCAATGATGCCACTAAAGATAATGTGCAGCCAACTACTTCTGATGTAGCCGTTCCTCCACTAGTGCCTCACACTATGGAATGTGCATACAATCATGGTGAGCTGGTGACTGTAAGATGGCCTATTCTGGTTCCACCCACTGCTCTAGGTCCACAATATGACTATCATGTGGAGCAAAGGCCTCAAACACAGAAGCCGAAGCCCAGATTGCCATGGTTTCCTAGTGCTGCAACTACACGAGGATCCTTCAGTGTGCTTAGTTTCAGAGAGAACAACACCTTCTTTGACAGCGCCAAGAACCCCTACAAGAAGACAAAGATCACCTCACATAGGTTCTGGATCCATCAGCAACGAAGTTATTATTATTCTTGCATTCTATGCAATCAAGACAGGATTTTTCCACATAAGCGTCTTGATTGCGATGCCATTGCTGGGCTGCCATGCCTTGAAGAGGCCATTGATTGCTTCAGAGAAGTTGGGTTGCTCCAGTTTGTGACTGATAAGGAGCATTGGAATGAAGAGCTTCTGCCGTAGTTCTATGCTACACTTCACATCAGAGGCTACCACAGGGATCCAAAGACATGGATCCTTGAGTGGATGAGAGGCGATGTATATCACAAAGCCAAAGCTCAGGATAAAATTGAGCTAACTTCCCTGCCCATTCTTGGTGATCTCTTTGAACCAGGTTGTGAGTTGTATGAGAATGAATTGCAAAGCATCTTTCAGAAGCCTGAGCTAAATATGAGTCAGATGCTTAGTATGATGAAGCCTTTGGCCCATAACGCTGAATATCCCATGGAGTTCTTTTTCAAGGACCACAAGTACCTTCCCTACACAGTATATCATATTCTGAGGCGTACTCTGTGGCCTATAAAAGGCAACTCTCCTGATGCCAAACTCGAAGGCACCATGAAAACATTGGTCTTCTATATCATCAGCGGCATCAGGTTCAACACTCAAGATTTCTTCATCCATCAGCTTGCAGCTTCTGGAATTGATCACTTTGGCCTCAAATTCTATGCACCATGGGTCATGCGTTTGATCAAGCTTCACTCAACTATCAACTATCAACCTTCAACGCGCAATCAAGTTGTATTCTTGCCTGATGTTGATATGTCATATGAAGCCATCTACCCTGAGCCTGCCAAGAAGGCACTCCATGAATACAATGCTGAACATCAAAGCTTCAATCAGCCCATTGAAGGTATTCATGTGCCAAATCCTCCTACTCCTGATGGTCCTCTTGCTGGTCATTTACGTCTGCCGCATTGTGCCAACACTGATGCCACCGCCAGTACTATTGCACAAAGGCCTCAGAAGTGTCCTCGTGTCCTCAACGACCGAGAGCTTCTTGTATCACTTCATCAGAAGCAGGATAGGCATCATGACTGGCTAAAGCGCAGATGTAGAGTCTTCTTGTAGATGTCAACCGCATTCGCAATCTGGCCAACAAGAATTCATTCGTTGCACATGAAGCCTGTCAGCTGGCGTGGAAGAGCCTCACACCACTATGTTCTGAAGATGATCTTCGTGAAGATGGATTCACAGAGCGATTCAAGTTTGACTCCAGGCCTCCACAATCTGCAAGTTAGCGTCCAACTCCTTCCATTGAAGATTCTTAGTATTCATCTTCGGCTCCAACTGTTGTTGCAAGAGTCATTGATGAAGAAGACGATGCCACTTCACCAGCGATGGCTTCACTGCATTACGATGCTGCACCAGGCTCGTCTACACCGCCCAACACCAACGTCGACCCTGCTGCTCCAACATCTTCATCACCTGAGAGAGAGTACACACTCTATGTCTTCAAACCTTTTTGGTCCTTACCGACAAAAGGGGGAGAAGCATATGAGTTGATAGTCTTCAAGCGGGTCCATATGGGTTGCTTGCTTATTTTTTTCTCTAAGTCCTTACAACTCTCATTTTGCAACTATTTGGCTTTTGAGTTGTAACACATAAACTTGATGGTCGTCTGCTACTTTTTGCTGCTACCCTATGATGCGATGATAAAATCCGCAGAAGTCATTCTGCAGACGCCCATTTTTCATTATGCATATCATTATCTTCATCATTCTTATGTATGCATGATGAATTGTCTTCATGTGTTGAAGAGGATCTCCACAAAGTAAAACCTGCCATGTGCATTTGCTTTCAAACGCAAACTACTTATATGCACATCTTCAGGGGGAGCCTTTTTCAACCTATGAAGACAATGCCTATAATTTTTAACTTTCACATACATTTATCCCCGTTGAAAACTTCAACCAGTTTGTCATCAATCACCAAAAAGGGGGAGATTGTTAGTGCATCTAGTGCCACCCGTAGTTGGTTTTGGAGTATTGATGAGAAACGTGGTTCAGGGACTAATGTGTTTGTGAGAATTGCAGGTAACACAAGTAGTGGTGCCTTAGTGATTCGGTTTACCTACCAGAGATGACCCCTAAAAATGTATGAAGACATTGAAGACAATGGTTGTTAGTGAAGACATTCACGATGAAGATAATGACTTGCGAAGACATTCACTTGAAGACTATGGAGTGCGAAGACATAGTTGTTTTGTATTTTCCTTTTCTTCTTTATTGAGTCATAGGAACCACTGTACTGCTAAGTGGGGTCCAAGTGAACGAATTCAGATGACTGAAGTGATGCTCAACCAAAATCCTATGTCTTCGAGCAAAGACAATGAGAGTAAATCTTATCCAGAGTTGGATGAGTCAGGTTTGCTTGTAGCCCAAGCCAAGCCGCCACGTGTGTTTGAAATCCGACCGTTGGACACATGTCGGTTCCTTAGTGACCCAGGTTCATTTAGGACATATCATGTCGGGTTGCCTCCAGGCTATAAATAGCCCACCCCCGACACCATAATTTGGTGGCTGCTCAAAGTTAGTGCACAGCTTTTGTCGTTTGAGAGTAACCCACCTCCGAAGCCTTTGAGAGAGAGATCCTTACGAGGACAAAGCCCAAAACACCCAGAGCCAAAGAGTGTTAGGAATCATTGAAGTCTTTCTGACCGCATGACCTAAAGACTTGTTACACTTGAGGACTATGAATCCTCCAGCCGGTTAGGCGTCGCGTTCTGAGCATCCAAGAGTCATTGTGGATCGCCGGTGAACGAAGTCTGTGATATTTTGGAAGTCTACCTTGAAGACTTACCAGAGTGATTGGGCGAGGACTAGGTGTCCTTAGCTCAAGGGGAATAAGGTGAAGAGCAGTCTTCTGAGTTCAATCTCAGCCTCCCTAACCAGACGTACATTTGACACAGCAACTGGAACTGGTCTACCAAATCCTTGTCTTCACCAAGCAACTGGTTCTATCCCCTACTTCCTTTACAATTCCGTTTGTCTTCGTGAAGTCATTGCTTGCTTGCCTAATCTGTTTGACTTCACCGTGTGAAGACAATTAACTGTTTCGCTTCATACTGCCTTCCATTCTAATCCATTCTACGTAGCTGCTGTTAGTCTTCGTACTTTCACAGTACTGCTTACTTGAATATGGCTCGTCTAGTGTAGTTTATCTTCTGCTGCATATTATTGGTTCATTTCATCAGTTTGTCTTTAAAGACCTCGTGTTTTGAAGACATCCATAAAAATCGCCTATTCACCCCCTCTATTCGACAACTAGCACTTTGAGACCCAAAGAGTAATAAGGTGTGATCATGTTTTGCTTGTGAGAGACGTTTAGCCAACGTGTCTGTCATATTCAGATCCATATGTATTTTGCAAATTTATATGTCTACAATGCTCTACATGGAGCTACTCTAGCTCTCCCACGTTCAAATGTGTATCCAGATTGGGATTTAGAGTCATATAAATTAGTGTTAAAGCTTGCATCAACGTAACTCTTTACGACGAACTCTTTATCACCTCCATAACCGAGAAACATTTCCTTAGTCCTCTTTAAGGCACCTAAGGATAATTTTGACCGCTGTCCAGTGGTCCACTCCTTGATCACTCTTGTACCCTCTTTGCTAGATAAGTGGCAAGACACACATCAGGTGTGGTACACAGCATGGCATATCGTATGGAACCTATGGTTGAGGCATAGGGAATGACTTTCATTCTCTCTCTATCTTCTGCCATGGTCGGGCTTTGTCTTACTCAACTTCACACCTTGTAATACAGGCAAGAACCCTTTCTTTGACTGATCCATTTTGAACTTCTTCGTAACTTTGTCAAGGTATGTGCTTTGTTAAAGTCCTATTAAGCGTATTGATCTATCACAATAGATCTTGATGCTCAATATGCAAGTAGCTTCACCGAGGTCTTTCATTGAAAAATTCTTATTTAAGTATCCTTTTATGCTATCCAGAAATTCTATATCATTTCCAATCAATAATATGTCATCCACATATAATATCATAAATGCTACAGAGCTCCCACTCACTTTCTTATAAATACAGGCTTCACTGTAAGTCTGTATAAACCCATATGCTTTGATCGCCTCATCAATGCGTATATTCCAACTCTGAGATGCTTGCACCAGTCTATAGATGGATTGCTGGAGCTTGCACACTTTTTCAGCACCTTTAGGATCGACAAAACCTTCTGGTTGCATCATATACAACTCTTCTTTAAGATATCCATTAAGGAATGCAATTTTGACGTCCATTTGCCAGATTTCATAATCATAAAATGTGGCAATTGCTAACATGATTCGGACATATTTAAGCATCGTTACGGGTGAGAAAGTCTCATCGTAGCCAACTGCCTGAATTTGTCGAAAACCTTTTGCAACAAGTCGAGCTCTGTAGATAGTGACATTACTATCAGTGTCAGTCTTCTTTTTGAAGATCCATTTATTTTCAATGGCTTGCCGATCATCGGGCAAGGCCACCAAAGTCCACACTTTGTTCTCATACATGGATCCTATCTTAGATTTCATTGCCTCAAGCCATCTATCGAAATCTGGCTCATCATAGGTTCTTAATAGTTCGCAGGTTTGACATGGTCTAGTTGTCGGATTCGGGGTTCCGCAGACCCTTGAGAGGTTCGAACTCGGGGGTGCGTGCGAAGAACACCCTCTTCCCAGTCTGCCTGCTCAATGATTCCACAACCTAGCTCGACGAACCCAAGGGACAAGGGACACGGCAGTTTATCCTGGTTCGGGCCACCTTGCGGTGTAATACCCTACTCCAGCTTTGTGGTGGATTGCTTCGAGGGGTTAAGGATGAACTAGTGTAGTGGATGAACAGCCTCAAGAGGTGACGTGTTCTTGAGCTCGATGAGCTGGTGAAGTGGTTTGGGAGGAATCGATCCGCCCTCCTCTATGGTGGTGGCTAAGTCCTATTTATAGTGGCCTTGGTACTCTTCCCAAATGTAAGCGGTAAGGCATCCTACAACGGCCAAATTTAAAGGGGGACAACTAGTACAAGCTGTCCTGACAAAAGTAGTCTTCGCCTGCAAAAGGCTTTGGTGGTGACATCGTGGTGGGCTCCGCGATGACCTCCGCCATGTCGTCCTAGCGGTCTTGGTCTTGTTGCACCAATATGGAAACCTTTAGCTGATTCCTCGGGACCCTGCGCATGCACTTGCCTCCTTAGCACCAAAGAGGAAACCGGTACACTGCGCCCGTTGGTGCCCGCCTGGCCTTGGTCGTCATGGCTCACGTCATATGAACCTCGTGAGGTGCACCTTGCATAGATATCTCCGCTCCTCGAGAGCCAGCCTAGTGAGGCCGCCCCTCAGGGAGGTCTTGGTGTCATCCGCCTTGCGAGGCTTGGCCCGTCGCTAGGGTCTTGGGTTGTTGTTGCTGAAGCTGGGCCGCACCGAGCTGTCGACGGAGCCACGATGGGCCATAGGCAACCAAGTCTGGGTACCACCATTCCCAGGACGCCGACAGTAGTCCCCAGGCCCAAGGCGCCCTCGAACTTGGCTTCATGGCGAAGCCAAAGGGCAAGGGCGGAGCGCCGCGGGCCCCAACCGCGTGCAGCCTTGGTCGACTTGTGGCGATTGATGGGATGTGGGCACCTTCGCTTCCCCACGCTGCATCGGCAATCGTTTGACTTGACGAGACTCTGCTGCATGTAGAGAAAACCCATCATTACGTGCGATTGTGGAGGCTGGCGGTTGGCCTCCTCTTGGCTGTAAATGAGGAGAGGGCGGAGCCCCCTTGCTCATCTATGTCTCCTCGCAGTCCGCTTCTCCTTCTTCTTCCTTATCTCTCCATCTTGTTGTAGCTCTCATGGCGCCGACAAAGAGGTTCTCCGCCGCGAAGAAGGGGAAGGCTCCCAGGAGGGACCCGGCTCGCCGCCACCAAAGAGAGGGCGGGGCCGCCCCAGTAAGCATGTCGCGACCCCTGTTGTGGCTCCTCGGGGGTGCGGGCGCACTCCTTCGGGGACCGGCGTCATCCTTGGTGGCCGCAGCGGTGTTTCTTCTAGCGGCGGGAGCCGCCTGGGGCGAGGCAGCCCCTGTGTTGAGGGGAGGCACGCCGTGGTTGCCCGACCTCTCCGACCGTGCTTCCACTCTGCGGAGGTGCTCCCGAAGTTCTTCGTGTGGTCCGAGAGGCCGGCTGGCACCTGGCTCCTGCTCCCGCGCTCCTTTGCCGGCTAGCTGCCGGCCATGGGTCTCGACGGCTTCTGACTGCAGGCCGACGGCTGCTGCAGCAAGGCCTCGTGGGCCGCAGTGGAGGTTTCCGCCATGGGCATCGTGGCCCTGGCCCGCGGCTGGCAGCCGTTCGCCCGAGCGCGCGGCCTGAGCAGGAGGTGCACCCTCCACTTCAAGTATGACGGCGTCACGACCCTCTTCGTGAGGGTGTTTGGGGAAGATGATCGCCGCGCAGGGTGCTGCCCCGAAGACAGCGGCGGCGACGATGAGCTTGGTCTTGACGACGGCCGTGACGACGCGGAGGGCGAGCTTGCCCTTGGCGACGGCCGCGGCTCGTCCAACGGCGGCGGCTCCTCCTCCAGCAAGAGCACCAGCAACGGCGGCTACGACCAGCCGCCGGGCTCACTTCGAGGACGGTGGTGGGTCGTCCCGTCGCCACGCTCCGGTGAAGCGCGAGGTGGGCTCGGGCTAAGCTGAGTTTGGTGGGCCCTTGGAGCCACGCCTAATGAGCTGCTGCGGTTGTGCGGGCTGCTTTTGTTTAACCTTTCCTTTCTTCGTGTATTTGAAAAAAGTAGAGGGCCCCACGGGGGCGTGTAATGAATCGAAGTTTTTATGCTATTATGCTATGTTTATCTTTCTGCCGTTATGTTGCGGTGTTCGTGCTCCAAAGGGGTATGGTAGGATAACTTAGCTTGATACACTTGTGGTAGTTTCCCACCTCGCGAGGGAGCGCGCTTCATTATCTCGTGAGGCCCTCCTTGCTGGCGGCTCGAAAGTCATCGACCTCAGGAGGCATCATGAAGCTGCGGAGTTGTTAGAAAACTTTGTTGGGTGTCTTACTCTTCCTTGCACGAGCCCTCAGGCATGAGCCAGTCGTGGCTTAATGTACCGCGCCGCAGTACCCGGGGGGCATGGACTTCAAGAGGGTATGTAGATCATGAGCTTACTCGTGGGCGTCTCGCGAGGATAGAAAAAGCCAAAGCTCTGGGGGAGCAAGGCTATGGTGAAGCGTGTTTGCGGCGCTGGGCGAGCCCGTCGCATGCACATGCCTGCCCCAGCCCCCACGCGCAAGATGCGTGAGGAAGAGCGACGGGCAACTGCCGCTCCTCCTGGACCAAAACAAAAGTGCAAGAGAAAAGACGAAGGGGAAAGCCGGCTTGACAACTGAAAACGCAAGAACTCCAAAATTCACTAAAAGCATCACAAACCAACTACAGAAAGCAAGCAAATGAACAGCCGCGTCTGGCACCTAGTCTAGTCTTCTCACCAGCGCGGAGCTAAGCGATGCCACTAGGACGTGGGAGGGAGCCCCGGAGGCCCGAGGGCGTCTCTCCGGAGACTCCGGGGCATGTACAGCCCCACTCATTATTGCGTGAGAGTGTCACGAGTGGAGACCTTCACAGGCACTGGGCCTTGCTTCATGGGTAGAACTTCCTGAGGTGCTGGATGTTCCAGGTGTTCTGGACGGGAATCCTGTACTACGTCTCCAGGCGCGTGGCGCCAGGCCTGGAGGTGCGGGCGACCCTAAACGGGCCCTCCCACATGGGAGATAGCTTATGCAGCCCTTCCTTGGAGAGCACTCCGTAGGACGAGATCGCCCACCTCGAACGCCCTAGAGCGGACGCTGCGGCAGTGATACCGCTGCAACGCCTGCTGGTACCTTGCCGCTTGGAGCGAGGCCTGGCATCGGCGTTCCTCCCCTAGGATGAGGTCCATCCCCCGCGTGCCATCCTGGCGTGCCTCGTCAACGCCAAGAGCCGCGCGGAGCGCTGCCTGACCTCATGTGGGAGAACTGCTTCAGCTCCGAAGACAAGGAAGAATGGAGTTTCGCTGGTCGGCTTGGTCGCAGTGTTGCGGATGGACCACAACACGGACTGGAGCTCATCCAGCCAGCCCCTGCCGCAGGCTTCGATCTTCTTCTTGAAAGTCCTTGCTTTGAGGCCCCTCAGGACCTCTGCGTTTGCGTGCTCGGCTTGGCCGTTGCTCCTGGGGTGCGCCACTAAGGCATATCATATCTGCGTTTCAAGATTAGCACAATATGTTTTGAAGAGATTGCTAGTAAACTGCGAGCTGTTGTCGGTGATGATGCGATTAGGGACTCTGAACCGGGTCACGAGGCCCTGGATGAACTTGACCGCCGAGCCGGCCGGGATGGTACGGACTGGCTCCACCTCCGCCCACTTGGTGAACTTGTCGATGGCGACGTAGAGGTAGTGGTAGCCCCCGGGCGCTCGAGGGAACGGACCCAAGATGTCCAGCCCCTAGACCGCAAACGGCCACGAGAGCGGGATAGTCTGGAGGCCCTGAGGAGGCTGGTGGACTTGCTTGGCATGGAACTGGCACGCTTCACAGGGCTTCACCAGCTCGGTTGCATCGTTGAGTGCCGTGGGCCAGTAGAATCCGCTGCGGAACGCCTTGCCCACCAAGGTGCATGATGACGAGTGATGTTCGCAGTCTCCACCGTGTATGTCGGCTAACAGCTCACACCCTTGCTCTGTGGAGATGCATCGCAAGGAAACATCGTTTGGTCGTTTTCGGTATAGCTCACCATCTTGAATGCAGTAAGATGTGGCCTGCCGAGCCACGCGCTCCGCGTCTTCCTCCTTCTCCGGCAGGGTTCCCTGCAACAGGTACGCCTTGAATTCTTTGGCCCAGCATCCCTCCTGATGGTCGAGCGCGAGGAGCAGGCATGCTCCTGAGGTCGGGCCGCAGGCGGGGGCTCCTGAGGCTGGTGGCGGGGGAAGCTCCTCCTGAGGCAGTGTTGACTCCGCAGCTGGAGGAGCTACCGAAGGCTTGAAGAGCCGCTCCTCAAAGACGCCGTGCTCCTGTGGCTGGCGCTTGGACGCCCTCTTGACAATATCATCAGCTTCCTTGTTTGTGTCGTGAGGTACGTGATGCAGCTCTAGGCCCAAGAATTGTTTCTCCATTTTGCGTACCTCCACCAGGTATGCCTCCATGTGCTCGTCCTTCGGCTCGTACACTTTGTTGGAGAAGTTGATGAGGGGCTAGGTTTGCCCTTGATCGTGAGGCGCTTCACGTCCAAAGCGGCCGCAGCCTTGAGGTCGGCGATCAAGCCTTCGTACTCCACGATGTTGTTGGAGACCTTCTCGCCATGTTGGAAGCAGAGTTGCACGGCATAGTATAGCTTGTCTTGGGTGGGCGAGATGAGCACGGCTCCAGCCCCCACACCCTGACGTGCAAAGGCGTCGTCAAAGTACATGACCCAGCCATCCAGTCCCTTGCTCCCTGGTGAGAGGGACCGGACCTCACCCGCTGCGGGCCCTGGAGCGTCGGTCCATTCCGCCATGAAGTCGGCGAGTGCGGCACCCTTGATGACCCTGGTGGTGTTGAACTCCAGCTGTAATGCCTGCAGTTCGATGTTCCATTCTGCGACCCTTCCCGCAACATTGGGGCTCCGGAGAACCCTCTCCAGCGGGTAAGCTGAGACAACCTTAATGGGGTTTCCTTGGAAGTAGTGGAGCAGCTTGCGCGACACGATTAGGAGCCCGAGCAGAAGCTTCTGCGGCATGGGGCAGCGTGCCCGCGCATCACATAGGACTGTGCTGACGAAGTACACCGGGTGCTCAACGAGGGTGGAAGTGTTGGTGGAGTCCAAGACCTCCTGTGGCGGGGACACCTCTTGAGGCTGGGGGACCTCAGGAGCTCGGGCGGCCGTCGGAGCAACTGCAGCCTCAGGAGCGCCGTCTTGTGGAGCCTGGTCATCCGTAGGTGCCGCTGTGGCTTCAAGGGCGTCATCTTCGTGCTGCATCATCTCGACCGAACGCGCAGCACTGTGTGGCAGGCCCTTGGTCTGGCGCTCCCCCTGGGCGGCCACCAGCGCTGCGCTGGCGGAGTGAGGCGTGGCGGCCAGGTAAAGCACCAGGGGCTCGAGAGGGCGCGGCGCCACCATCACTGGTGGGCTGGTGAGGTATCTCTTGAGGTCTTGAAACGCCGCGTCCGCCTCTGGAGTCCACTCGAATGGCCCCTCTTTTTCATCAGCTTGAAGAACGAGAGGGCATGCTCCCCTAGCTTGGAGATGAAGCACGCCAGTGAAGACACTCAGCCCGCCAGCTTTTGCATTTCCTTGAGAGTCTGCGGCGGGCTCATCTCTTCTATTGCCTTGACCTTCTCCGGGTTCGCCTCGATTCCTCTGTGTGACACAAGGAAACCCAGCAACTTATCGGAGGGGACGCCAAACGCGCATTTCTCCGGGTTGAGCCGCATGTCTACCTTGCGCAGGCGGGCGGATGTCTCCTCCAGATCCTGGATGAGGGTCCTTGCCTCCCAAGATTTCATCATGATATCGTCGACATAGGCCTCAACATTCCTCCCGAGCTGCTGGCCTAGGGCGATGTGCATCAGCCGCTGGAAGGTCGCACCAGCATTATGCAGCCCAAACGGCATGCAGGTGTAGTAGTACACCCCACATGGGGTCAAGAAGGCCGTCTTCTCAACATCTTGTACTGCCATCTTGATCTGGTGGTAGCCCGAGAAAGCATCTAAGAAACACAGCAGGTCGCACTCGGCGGTGGAGTCGACGATTTGATCAATGCGCGGAAGTGGGAATGGGTCTTGAGGGAAGGCCTTGTTGAGTTTGGTGAAGTCGACACACTTGTGTTCCTTCCCGCCTTTCTTGGGCACGACGACCGGGTTCGCCAGCCACTCCGGGTATCGCACCTCGCGGATGACGCCAGCTTCTTGCAGTTTGCGAGTTTCCTAGATGATGAAGGACTGCTTCTCCATGGACTGCCGCCGCGCCTTCTACTTCACCGGGTGTACATTAGGGCACACCCTCAGGTGGTGCTCGATTATCCTCCTCGGGACCCCAACTAGCTGCTTGGGCTCCCAGGCGAACACCTCCTTGTTCCCATGCAGGAAGCCCACCAATACCTCTTCTTGGTCTGGGGTGAGGTTGGCACCTATGGTGACGGTGGCTCCTGATGCCCTGTCCTCGTCAACCGGTACCTGCTTCGTCTTAGCCCGATCTTGAGAGAAAAACTACTTCTTTTTGGCCGGTGCAGCTCCCAGGACCTCAGCGGCCCCTCCCACTTCTAGCCGTGCGGCAGCCGCGGCCCTGAAGGCGAGCTTGAGGGCCGCCAGCGCCTCCTTGGTGTCTCCAGCCATAGTGAGGACGCCGCTGCTTCCCAGCATCTTCATGAGGTTGTAGGCAGGGTGAGTCGCTGCCATGAACTTGGCCAGGGCTGGGTACCCGAGGATGGAGTTGTACGGGAGACCGATGCGGGCGATGTCGAAGTCGATGAGCTCAGTGCGGTAGTTGTCGCGGGTGCCGAAGGTGACGGGTAGGCAGATTTGCCCCAGGGGGCAGGTGGAGCCGTTGAAGACTCCGGAGAAAGGCTTGGTGGTGCGTAGCAGGCCGAACGGCACGTGAAGCAGGCGAAAAGCTTCAACGGAGAGCACGCTGAGGGCAACTCCGACGTCGATGAGGGTCTTGGTTACCTCCACATTGCAGAAGGTGTCGGTGCAAAGCATCGGGAGCGCCCGCGCCTGCTGTTGTTGCAGGGTGGTCCCTAGAGTCGAAGGTGAGGTCGGCGCTGGGCGACGCCCACCCTGGAGGAGCTCCCTGCTGTACGCGGGTGGCACCCACTTGGCGGAAGAAGTGCTTGACGTGGCGGCCCAAGGGCGGCGCCTGAGGACCACCGAGGAGGGCTGCGATGGCGTGGGGCGCCGGTGCCACGAAGCGTGCGAAGAAGAGGCCGCGCAGCTCCTCCCAGGAGGCCACAGTAGACCCTGGTAGCCTGAGAAGCCAGGCGCGCGGTACGCCAGTGAGGGCCATAGCGAACCAGTTGGCCATGACCTTTGTCGTCACCGCCGGCCGCCCAAACGGCCCCCTCGTAGGCCTGGAGGAAGCCTTCCGGATCTGCCGCGCCATCATAACGAGGCGGCATTTCCAGCCTGAACTTGGGCGGCCACCGTATCTGCCGCAAGGCGGGAGTGAAGGCTCGGAGGCCCGCAGCGCTTCCGTGGGCGCTCCTCGATCCGGTCAGGGGAGAGGTGGTGCTCGCCATGGGTGCAGGCTGGCGAGGCAAAGAGGGCGGAGAAGTGAAGCTTCGACGCACCCCTACCTAGCGCGCCAAATGTCGGATTCCGGGTTCCGCAGACCCTTGAGAGGTTCATACTCTGGGGTGCGTGCGAAGAACTCCCTCTTCCCAGTCTGCCTGCTCAACGATTCCACAGCCTAGATGGAGGAACCCAAGGGACAAGGGACAAAATAGTTTATCCTAGTTCGGGCCACCTTGCGGTGTAATACCCTACTCCAGCTTTGTGGTGGATTGCCTCGAGGGGCTGAGGATGAACTAGTATAGTGGATGAATAGCCTCAGGAGGTGAGGTGTTCTTGAGCTCGATGAGCTGGTGAGGTGGTTTCGGAGGAATCGATCCGTCCTCCTCTATGGTGGTGGCTAAGTCCTATTTATAGTGGCCTTGGTCCTCTTCCCAAATGTAGGCGGGAAGGGATCCTACAGCGGCCAAATTTAAAGGCGGACAACTAGTACAAGCTATCGTGACAAAAGTAGTCTTAGCTTGCAAAAGGCTCTAGTGGTGACGCCACAGTGGGCTCCGTGATGACCTCCGTCCTGTCGTCCTGCCGGTCTTGGTCTCGTTGCACTGATATGGAAACCTTTAGCTGATTCCACGGGACCCTGCGCCTGCGCTTGCCTCCTTAGCACCAAAGAGGAAACTGGTACACTGTGCCCACTGGCGCCCGCCTGGCCTTGGTCGTCATGGCTCACGTCATATGAACCTCGTGAGATGCACCTTGCATTGATATCTCTGCTCCTCGGGAGCCAGCCTAGTGAGGCCGCCCCTCAGGGAGGTCTTCGTGTCGTCCGCCTCGCGAGGCTTGGCCCCTCGTGAGGGTCTTGGGTTGTTGTTGCTGAAGCTGGGCCGCTTCGGGCCGTCGACGGAGCCACGCCATGTGCCGCAGGCAGGCAAGTCTGGGTACCCGCGTTCCTAGGATGCTGACACTAGTAACATGACTTCCAAGGACAGGATTACTGTACCACTCTAGTGTGGAACATGCTCTATTTGACCTACGAGGTCCAGTAGTAACTTGATCTGAATTTCATGATCATCATCATTAGCTTCCTCTCTAGTTGGTGTAGGCATCACGGGAATGGATTTCTCTGATGTGCTACTTTCCAAATTGAGAGAAGGTACAATTACCTCATCAAATTCTACTTTCCTCCCACTCACTTCTTTTGAGAGAAACTCCTTCTCTAGAAATGTTCCATTGTTGGCAACAAAGATCTTGCCTTTTGATCTGTGGTGGAAGGCGTACCCAATTGTTTCCTTAGGGTATCCTATGAAGACGCACTTCTCCGCTTTGAGTTCGAGCTTATAAGTCTGAAGCCTTTTGACATAAGTGTCACAACCCCAAACTTTAAGAAACGACAACTTATGTTTCTTGCCAAACCATAGTACTCGGGTGGCCTCGCCCCTTGCCGGGCTCTCCTGCCTGGCAAAGGAGGCCTTTCTCTTGATGATCTCCTGTTTCTCTAGCTTGATTCTGGTCCCTCTGATCTGCATGCTGGTCCTTCGATGCTCTTATTCTCTGGTACTCTGATTTGGGCTGGTGCTTCAATCTTGTACCCACGCCTGTGCACAGTCTAGGCAACAGACCCAGGGTTTGTTGCACCGACATGCACACGCAAGATCTATCCATGGATATGCATAGCTACGAGAGGTGGGGAGCATCTTCATACCCTTGAAGATCGCTAAGCGGAAGAATTTATAAACGCGGTTGATGTAGTCGGACACCTTAACGATCTGCCCCGATCAAGTACCAAACGTACGACACCTCCGCGTTCAGCACACGTTCAGCTCAATGACGTCCTCGCCTTCTTGATCCAGAAAGATGGGCGAAGCAGTAGATGAGTTTCGGCAGCACGATGGTGTGTTGAAGGTGTTGGTGAAGAACAATCTACGCAGGGCTTCGCAAAGCACAACGGAAACTATGACAGAGGATAAACTAGAGGGGACAGGGTTGTCGGCACACGGCTTGGTAAATCTTGATGTGTCTTGGGTGCTAGCCCTGCCCCTCTATTTATATGTTGAGGATTGGGGTCGAAACTTGGAGTAAAAGCCTACTCAAAGTTGGCTTTGCCTGTAAAGAAGAGTCCTTCTCGGACTTCCAGGACCAGACGCCACAATCCTTGGCATCTGGCCCAGGACCAGATGCCAGGGTCTCCGGCGTTTGGCCCCCTGGCCTCCGCAAAACTCATTTTGCACCAACCTAAAGCCCTGTTGGCTTTACCCCTTGGCCGAACCATGTCATCCTATATATCAAACTTTATCTCCGGACCATTCCGGAACTCCTCGTCATGTCCGTGATTTTATCACCGCACTCCGAACAACATTCAGTCACCAACATACATAACTCATATAGTACTATATCGTCAACAAACGTTAAGCGTGCGGACCCTACGAGTTCGAGAACTATGTAGACATGACTGAGGCACCTCTCTGGTCAATAACCAATAGTGGAACCCGGATGCCCATATTGGCTCCTACATATTCTACGAAGATCTTTATCAGTTGAACCTTATGACAACATACGTAATTCCCTTTGTCCATCGGTATGTTACTTGCCCGAGATTCAATCGTCAGTATCTTCATACCTAGTTCAATCTTGTTACCGGCGAGTCTCTTTACACGTTCCGTAATACATCACCTCGTGACTAACTCATTTGTCGTTTGCTTGCAAGCTTATGATGTGTATTACCGAGAGGGCCCAGAGATACCTCTCCGATACTCGGAGTGACAAATCCTAATCTCGATATATGCCAACCCAACAAACACCTTCGGAGATACCTATAGAGCATCTTTGTAATCACCCGGTTATGTTGTGACGTCTGATAGCACACAAGGCATTCCTCTGGTATCCGGGAGTTGCATAATCTCATAGTCGAAGGAATATGTATTTGACATGAAGAAAGCAATAGCAACAAAACTGAACGATCATTATGCTAAGCTAACGGATGGGTCTTGTCCATCACATCATTCTCCTAATGATGTGATCCCATTATCAAATGACAACTCATGTCCATGGTTAGGAAACCTTAACCATATTTGATCAACGAGCTAGTCAAGTAGAGGCTCACTAGGGACACGGCATGTAACGCCTCGGATTCGATGCGCCAGGTGTCTTCCAGTTATTCGTTGTCATTGCCATGTCATTTGCTTGCGTGTTGCATTTTTCCATGTCATCATCTGCATTTCATCTGCATGTTTTTCAAAAACTTGCATCCGTTCGGGTACCCCCGGTTCTCTCCGTTGTCCGTTCGGAGTCCAGACACACTCGCTGCACCCGTCGCCCCTCTCAGACCTTGTTTCGTGAGCGGGAGAAAAACGTTCTCGGAATGGGTCGAGATTTTCCGTGTGGCCTTGGTATAGCACCGGTAGGCCGCCCGTCAAATTTCGTTCCATTTTGAGGTCGTTTGATGCCCCAACGGTTAACCGCGTAGCCCGAAACCCCCTTCTCTTTGCAGCCCAGCACCTCTTCACACAGCCCACCTAGCCCATCCAACTCCCCTCCATGTTCTCGGTCTTTCGATCACGATCATGTGGGCGAAAACCGCACCTCATTTGGACTCTCCTAGCTTCCTCTACCTATAAATATGCCCTCTCCCCCGAAATTCACGGTGCAAACCCTAGCCTCCTTCCACCTCGCGCCACCGGACATGTCCGACCCGCCGCCGGACGTCCACCGCCACCAGCCACGTCGCCTGACCAATCCTCGCGCGCCACCTCAGCTCCAACCGGTGCCCCGGCCAACCAGATCCGGCCACGTGGCCTCCCGCGCCGTCCCCGCCGCCGCGGCCCGCCAGGCGCGGCCCGCCCAGGCCCGCGCGGCCGCTCGTCCGCCCCGCGCCCCGTCCCTCGCCGGCGACCGCCCCCGCGCCGGCGCCCCTCCGCAGGCCGCCGCCGCCTCGGTACGCCTCCGGTCGCCGCCCCGCCGTTCGCCCCGCCGCCGACCACGCCCGCTGGCCGGACTTCGCCGCCCATGTCGCCGGAGCGCCCCGCCACCATGGCGCCACCCGGATTCGCCTCGCCCAGCCCCACCTCGCCGGAGTTCCTCTCCGGCCGGATCCGGTGAGGCGGGATCAGATCCACCAGTACACCGAACCAAACACGCCTCCCCCCGCCCTGGATCTCTCCGTCCCGCACGTTCCCGTCTACTTTTCCCGCGAGGTGATTTTTCGTCTAAGTCCCTGAAAACTCATGATATGTGTGCATCTTTGACCTGCTGTAACTTCTTGCACATAGCTCCGTTTTGCATGAATAATATGTGAAATTGTTCATTAGGAGGTGCTCTTCATTTTATTCCATTGTGCCATGCTTGTTTGAGTCCATCTTGATGCCCTAATCATCGTTGCAAAAGTGCTATATGATGTTAATCTGCTGAAACTGTTATAACTTAGTGATATGTCTTTTTCATTGCATTTTGTGTCTGCATCCTATGTGCATGATCTCTACATGTGCTTTGTACTACATCATGCCATCTTTACAGTGGTGCTTGTCCTGTATTTTTGTGAGATATGTGGTCACCAGCACAAGCATGCAAAGTAGCCTCAATGATGTTGCTGATTTCTGTAGCTGTAACATTGTGATGCCATGTAAACCTGCTGTCACCATGAGTTCTATGCATAATCTGGAGATGTTCACTAAGTGTATTTTGTTATACATGTTATTCTCTATCCATCCATGCCCTTGTTTGCATTTATAGCCTGCTCTAGCTTGTTTTTATCTTGCTCTATATTTGCTAAATAATGTTGCTGTCAGCTTGTTAACATGTAGTTCAGTTTTGACATGTGTTTTGCAGGTGATCCATGCACCCTATGAACTTGCTCTTGCCATGCTTAGCTTCATAATTATGCCATCTTACTGTTGGTTGCCTGCACATGCCATGAAATGCTTTTTGATGAGTGATTTGAGCTCGCAAAGATGCCTTCATAATTCTGTTTATGCCATGCTCAGTTTTTCTGCCAAGTCTGAATCTGTTTACGAAACTTGCTATGCTTATATGGGTGCCATCATATCTTCTGTGCCTTTTTGGCTCGTGATCATTAAGGGATTTTTGTTCTATTTAATTATTATATTCATGCCATGCATTTGTTTGCTATGATCTATTCCTGTAGCATATTGTTTGATAGCTCTAAAAATTGCAACCTGATGTTAATTCTGTCATGCCCAGTGATTTTCCACCAAGTCTGTGTACTGTTATTATTTGCAATCTTGCCATGTCCTTTTGTGCATGTTTTATTGGTTTCTGGAGATAGCTCAGTGTACATGTTTTGTAATGCTTTACCTGTACATCATGTCCATGCCTTTTGTTTTCATGTTGAGGTGCTGTAGCATATTGTTTTGATGCTTGCAATATGCCTAGTTGCTGTTTTGGACAGATTGTTGCTATATCTTGTTTGGAGTGTATGTGTTGCACCGTTGCTCCGTTTTGAGCATGTTCTATATGTAACTTGCTTAGAATTGCATGTAGTTCCATATTATCTTGTTGCATCCTTGTTTTCAGGTGTTTGCTTGATGTTTGAATGCATTTTGCATCAATGTCATGTTTAACTTGTTTTGCTCATATCTTCTAGGCCGTAGCTCCGAACCAAATGAACTTTATATGTAACTTGACTAGAATTTCGTGTAGATCATCTTGGTGCATCTTAACTTTCTGTTTAACAACTTGAACATAAGGTTTATTCAGTTCTGGTCCAACTTCGAAATTTGCATATGAAGACTTACCGGAATTGTTATATGTTGTTTCCGGCCTCATTTAAACTTACTTTGATGTGTTGTTCTTGTATGCGTCATCTCTTGCCATGAGTAGCTTCATGTAGCCTTGTCATGCATCATACTTGGTTGAGCATCATGCCTTGTTCATGTGTGGTGTGTTTACCTTGTTGTTTGCTTCTTTCCGGTTGTGCTTCTTCTCGATAGTTCCCGTTTTGTTGCGATCGTGAGGATTCGTTCGTCTACGCTTGGTTCGTCTTCGTGGCTTCATCTTCTTCATGGACTCGTTCTTCTTCCTAGCGGGATTTCAGGCAAGATGACCGTCACCTTGGATCTCATTACTATCATTGCTATGCTAGTTGCTTCGTTCTATCGCTATGTTGCGCTACCTATCACTTGCTTGTCAAGCCTCCCAAATTGGCATGTCAGCCTCTAACCTTTTCACCCTTCCTAGAAAACCGTTGCTTGGCTATGTTACCGCTTTGCTCAGCCCCTCTTATAGCGTTGCTAGTTGCAGGTGAAGTTGAAGATTGCTCCATGTTGGAACATGATGTTTTTGGGATATCACAATATCTCTTATTTAATTAATACATCTATATACTTGGTAAAGGGTGGAAGGCTCGGCCTTATGCCTGGTGTTTTGTTCCACTCTTGCCGCCCTAGTTTCCGTCATACCGGTGTTATGTTCCTTGATTTTGCGGCCCTTACGCGGTTGGGTGATTTATGGGACCCCCTTGACAGTTTGCTTTGAATAAAACTCCTCCAGCAAGGCCCAATCTTGGTTTTACCATTTGCCTATCACCTATTTCTTTTCCCTAGGGAGTCGCGCTCCCGAGGGTCATCTTTATTTAACCCCCCCGGGCCAGTGCTTCTCTAAGTGTTGGTCCGAACCAAGCAGCCTGCGGGGCCACCTCGGGGAAATTCGAGGCCTGGTTTTACTTGTAGCTTGACTTATCCGGTGCTGCCCTGAGAACGAGATATGTGCAGCCCCTATCGGGATTGCCAGCACATCGGCCGGCTTTGCTGGTCTTGTTTTAGCATTGTCGAAATGTCTTGTAA
Source organism: Triticum aestivum (assembly GCF_018294505.1). Taxonomy (NCBI): domain Eukaryota; kingdom Viridiplantae; phylum Streptophyta; class Magnoliopsida; order Poales; family Poaceae; genus Triticum; species Triticum aestivum. Next base: position 285,852,614 of record NC_057814.1, on the reverse strand, counting down.
ACCAGGATTCCGAGACTGATCGGGTCTTCCCGGGAGAAGGAATATCCTTCGTTGACCGTGAGAGCTTATAATGGGCTAAGTTGGGACACCCTGCAGGGTATAAACTTTCGAGAGCCGTGCCCGCGGTTATGTGGCAGATGGGAATTTGTTAATATCCGGTTGTAGAGAACTTGACACTTGACTTATTTAAAACGCATCAACCGCGTGTGTAGCCGTGATGGTCTCTTCTCGGCGGAGTCCGGGAAGTGAACACGGTTTCTGGGTTATGTTTGACGTAAGCAGGAGTTCAGGATCACTTCTTGATCATTGCTAGCTTCACGACCGTTCCGTTGCTCCTCTTCTCGCTCTTATTTGCGTATGTTAGCCACCATACATGCTTAGTCGCTGCTGCAACCTCACCACATATCTTTTCCCTACCCTTTAAGCTTTGCTAGTCTTGATACCCATGGTAATGGGATTGCTGAGTCCTCGTGGCTCACAGATTACTACAACAACAGTTGCAGGTACAGGTTTTGCGATTGATCAAAATCAGAACTACGTGCAACCACCAGCACCACAAACACCAGGTCGTCCACATGCAAATAATAGCAATGTTAGGGCTCCCCCTCAGGTACGAGATCATGACCATCTCCCTAAACTTAAATTGAATATTCCACAATTTGAGGGTAGGTATGTTCCTCATATATATCTTACTTGGGAGTTAGAAACTGAACAACGATTTAGATGTTTACAATATCCTGAGGAGAGACGTGTTCCTGCTGTTGTTTGTGCTTTCACTAGCTTTGCATGTGTTTGGTGGTCTGAACATTGTAGATTATATCATGTTCCAGCTACTTGGGCTGCTTTGAAAACTGCTATGCGTACTCGTTGGGTTCCACCATATTATCAACGTGAATTACTTCAAAAATTGCAGCGCTTAAGACAAGGAAAAAATTCTGTAGAAGAATATTATCAGGAATTACAAACTGGCTTGATTAGATGTGGTATTGTTGAGGAGAATGAAGCTATGCTTGCACGTTTTATGGGTGGATTAAATAGAGAGATTCAGACCATTCTAGAGTATAAGGATTATAATAATATCACTTGTTTATTCCATCTTGTTTGTAAAGCTGAACGTGAAGTGCAGGATCGGCAGGCATTGGCGGGAACTAACTTTTCTGCAGGTCGACCTTCATCATGGACACCACGTGCATCATCTACTTCCACTGCACCATCACCTCCTTTAGGTGCCACCTCCAACCGTGATACAAGAAAGTAGGCACAACCACCACTATCTGCCAAGAGCACACCTGCCGGGCCTGCACAGAGCTCTTCTTCTTCCATGGCGTCAACAGGGCACACAAGTGATATTATTTGTCGTCGTTGTAAGGGAAGAGGAAATTTTGCGAGAGAATGCAAATCTCAGCGTGTGATGATTGCTACTGAGGATGGTGGGTATGAGTCTGCTAGTGACTATGATGAGGAGACTTTGGCTCTTATTACACATGAAGACCACAGTGGAGATGATTCTGATCATGAGACGCAATACATGGCTGCTGAAGATGCTGACAGGTATGAATGTTTAGTTGCTCAACGTGTTTTGAGTGTGCAGGTTACACAAGCTGAGCAAAATTAGAGGCATAATTTGTTCCATAAAAAGGGAGTTGTGAAGGAATGTTCTATTCGCGTCATCATAGATGGAGGGAGCTACAACAACTTGGCTAGCATGGAGATGGTGGAGAAGCTATCACTCACCACAAGACCACATCCACATCCTTACTATATCCAATGGTTCCACAACAGCGGCAAGGTTAAGGTAACACGTACTGTTCGGGTGCATGTTAGTATCTCTACATATGCTGATTATGTTTATTGTGATGTGGTACTTATGCAAGCATGTTCCTTATTACTTGGTAGACCATGGAAATTTGATAAAAATTCTGTACACCATGGTAGAAACAATCAGTATACTCTTGTTCATAAGGATACAAATATTACTTTGCTTCCTATGACTCTCGATTCCATTTTGAAATATGATATTCATAGAGCTAATAAAGCAAAACAGGAGAAAAATAAGAGTGAACATCAGATTGTGGCAAAATAATTTGAGCAACAAATGAAGCCTGATAATAAACCATCTAGTGTTGTTTCTGAAATTAAATTGAAAAGTGCATGTTTACTTGCCACCAAATCTGATATTGATGAGCTAGTTTTTAGCAAATCTGTTTGCTATGCTTTTGTGTGCAAAGAGGCGTTATTTTCATTCGAGGACGTGCCTTCCTCTTTGCCCCCTGCAGTCACTAACATTTTGCAGGAGTTCGCTGACGTCTTCCCACAAGACGTGCCACCGGGATTACCACCTATTCGAGGGATTGAGCATCTAATTGACTTAATTCCCGGTGCATCGCTACCCAACCGTGCACCATACCGTACCAATCCAGAGGAGACGAAGGAGATTATGCGTCAAGTACAGGAGCTGCTCCAGAAAGGTTATATTCGCGAATCCCTTAGTCCTTGTGTTGTTCCTATTATTCTAGTGTCGAAAAAGGATGGTACGTCGCGTATGTGTGTTGATTGTAGAGGCATTAATAATATTACTATTCGTTATCGTCATCCTATTCCTAGGCTATATGATATGCTTGATGAATTGAGTGGCTCTACAATATTCTCCAAAGTTTATTTGCGTAGTGGATACCATCAAATTCGTATGAAATTGGGAGATGAATGGAAAACAGCTTTTAAAACTAAGTTTGGTTTATATGAGTGGTTAGTCATGCCTTTTGGGTTAACTAATGCACCTAGTACTTTCATGAGACTAATGAACGAAGTTTTACGTGCTTTCATTGGATGATTTGTGGTAGTCTATTTTGATGATATACTGATTTATAGAAAATCTTTGGAAGAACATTTGGAACATTTACGTGTTGTTTTTATTGCTCTACGTGATGCACGTTTGTTTGGTAACCTTGGGAAGTGCACCTTTTGCGCCGACCGAGTATCTTTTCTTGGCTATGTTGTTACTCCACAGGGAATTGAAGTTGATAAGGCCAAGATTGAAGCTATTGAGAGTTGGCCGCAGCCCAAAACGGTCACACAAGTGAGGAGTTTTCTTGGACTCGCTGGTTTCTATAGTCGTTTTGTGCGAGATTTTAGCACCATTGCTGCACCTCTCAATGAGCTTACAAAGAAGGATGTGCCTTTTGTTTGGGGTACCGCACAGGAAGAAGCCTTCACGATATTGAAAGATAAGTTGACACATGCTCCTTTACTCCAACTTCCTGATTTTAATAAGACCTTTGAGCTTGAATGTGATGCTAGTGGAATTGGATTAGGAGGTGTGTTATTACAAGATGGCAAACCTGTTGCATACTTTTCTGAAAAATTGAGTGGGCCTAGTCTGAACTATTCTACTTATGATAAAGAATTATATGCTCTTGTTCGGACCTTAGAAACATGGCAACATTATTTATGGCCCGAAGAATTTGTTATAAATTCTGATCATGAATCTTTCAAACACAATAAAAGTCAAGCTAAACTGAACCGTAGACATGCTAAATGGGTTGAATTCATTAAGACTTTCCCTTATGTCATTAAACACAAGAAGGGTAAAGAAAATGTTATTGCTGATGCATTGTCTCGTTGTTATGCTATGCTTTCACAACTTGACTTTAAAATATTTGGTTTGGAGACCATCAAAGATCAATATGTGCATGATGCTGAATTTAAAGATGTATTGCAGAATTGTAAAGAAGGTAGAACATGGAACAAGTTCGTCGTTAACGATGGATTTGTGTTTCGTGCTAACAAGCTATGCATTCCAGCTAGCTCCGTTCGTCTTTTGTTGTTGAAGGAGGCGCATGGAGGAGGACTAATGGGAAACTTTGGCGTGAAGAAGACGGAGGATATACTTGCTACACATTTCTTTTGGCCAAACATGAGACGGGATGTTGAGCATTTTGTTGCTCGCTGCACTACATGTCAAAAAGCTAAGTCACGACTCAATCCTCATGGTTTATATATGCCTTTGCCTGTACCTAGTGTTCCTTGGGAGGATATAGCTATGGACTTTGTTTTAGGTTTACCTCGAACAAAGAAAGGGAGGGATAGCATATTTGTTGTCGTGGATAGGTTCTCGAAAATGGCACACTTTATACCATGTCATAAAAGCGGTGATGCTGTTAATGTTGCTGATTTGTTCTTTCGTGAAATTATTCGCTTGCATGGTGTGCCAAATACTATTGTTTCAGATCGTGATACTAAATTTCTTAGCCACTTTTGTAGATGTTTATGGGCTAAGTTGGGGACTAAACTGCTTTTTAGTACTACTTGTCACCCCCAAACTGATGGTCAAACTGAAGTAGTCAATAGAACATTGTCTACTATGCTTAGGGCTGTTATGAAGAATAATAAGAAAATGTGGGAAGAATGCCTGCCTCATATTGAATTTGCTTATAATCGTTCGTTGCATTCTACTACTAAGATGTGCCCTTTTGAAATTTTTTATGGTTTCGTACCTTGTGCACCCATTGATTTGTTGCCTCTTCCATCTTCGGAGAAGGTTAATTTTGATGCTAAACAACGTGCTAAATTGATCTGAAAAATGCATGAGTTAACTAAGGAAAACATTGAGCGTATGAATGCTAAATATAAACTTGCTGGAGATAAGGGTAGAAAACATGTTGTCTTTACACCTGGAGATCTTGTTTGGTTACATTTGCGTAAGGATAGGTTTCCTAATTTGCGCAAATCAAAGCTAATGCCACGTGCTGATGGTCCTTTTAAGGTGTTAGAGAAAATAAATGATAATGCATATAAACTTAAGCTGCCTGCAGATTTTGGGGTTAGTCCCACTTTTAACATTGTAGATTTGAAGCCTTATTTGGGGTGAGGAAGATGAGCTTCCGTCGAGGACGACTTCATTTCAAGAAGGGGAGGATGATGAGGACATCAATACCATTGTTACACCCACAACCCCTGCTACTATACATACTGGACCGATTACTAGAGCTCGCGCACGCCAATTAAATTACCAGGTACTTTCATTTCTTGGTAATGATTCTAATGCTCATGAGAATATTATGATGCCTAAATTGGATACATTTGTTTTGCTTACAAATGAAGGGCCTAGCTTGGAGAAGGATGAACATTGTGTTGGGGAACGTAGTAATTTCAAAAAAATTCCTATGCACACGCAAGATCATGGTGATGCATAGCAACGAGAGGGGAGAGTATTGTCCACGTACCCTCGTAGACCGAAAGCGGAAGCGTTAACACAACGCGGTTGATGTAGTCGTACGTCTTCACGATCTGACCGATCAAGTACCGAACGTACGGCACCTCCGAGTTCAGCACACGTTCAGCTCGATGACGTCCCTCGAACTCCGATCCAGCCGAGTGTTGAGGGAGAGTTTCGTCAGCACGACGGCGTGGTGACAATGATGATGTTCTACCGACGCAGGGCTTCGCCTAAGCACCGCTACGATATTATCGAGGTGTAATATAGTGGAGGGGGCACCGCACACGGCTAAGAGATCAATGATCAATTGTTGTATCCATGGGGTGCCCCCCTGCCCCCGTTATAAAGGAGCAAGGGGGGAGGCGGACGGCCAAGGAGGAGGGCGCGCCAAGGGGGGAGTCCTACTCCCACCGGGAGTACGACTCCTTCTTTCCTTGTTGGAGTAGGAGAGAAGGAAAGAGGTGGAGAGGGAGAAGGAAAAGAGGGCTGCACCACTTGTCCAATTCGGACCAGAGGGGGGGTGCGCGCCTCCTTCCTTTTGGCCTCTCTCCTCTATTCCCGTATGGCCCAATAAGGCCCAATAAGGCCCAATACTTCTCCCCGGCGAATTCCCGTAACTCTCCGGTACTCCGATAAATACCCGAATCACTCGGAACCTTTCCGAAGTCCGAATATAGTCGTCCAATATATCGATCTTTAAGTCTCGGCCATTTTGAGACTCCTCGTCATGTCCCCGATCTCATCCGGGACTCTGAACTCCTTCGGTACATCAAAACACATAAATTCATAATATAACCGTCATCGTAATGTTAAGCGTGCGGACCCTACGGGTTCGAGAACTATGTAGACATGACCGAGACACCTCTCCGGTCAGTAACCAATAGCGGAACCTGGATGCTCATATTGGCTCCCACATATTCTACGAATATCTTTATCGGTCAGACCGCATAACAACATACGTTGTTCCCTTTGTCATCGGTATGTAACTTGCCCGAGATTCGATCGTCGGTATGTCGATACCTAGTTCAATCTCGTTACCGGCAAGTCTCTTTACTCGTTCCGTAATACATCATCCCGCAACTAACTCATTAGTTACAATGCTTGCAAGGCTTATAGTGATGTGTATTAGTGAGTGGGCCCAGAGATACCTCTCCGACAATCGGAGTGACAAATCCTAATCTAGAAATACGCCAACCCAACAAGTACCTTTGGAAGCACCTGTAGAGCACCTTTATAATCACGCAGTTACGTTGTGACGTTTGGTAGCACTCAAAGTGTTCCTCCGGTAAACGGGAGTTGCATAATCTCATAGTCATAGGAACATGTATAAGTCATGAAGAAAACAATACCAGAATACTAAACGATCGTGTGCTAAGCTAACGAAATGGGTCAAGTCAATCACATCATTCTCCTAATGATATGATACCGTTAATCAAATGACAACTCATGTCTATGGCTAGGAAACATAACCATCTTTGATCAACGAGCTAGTCAAGTAGAGGCATACTAGTGACACTCTGTTTGTCTATGTATTCACACATGTATCATGTTTCCGGTTGATACAATTCTAGCATGAATAATAAACATTTATCATGATATAAGGAAATAAATAATAACTTTATTATTGCCTCTAGGGCATATTTCTTTTAGTCTCCCACTTGCACTAGAGTCAATAATCTAGTTCACATCGCCATGTGATTTAACATCAATAGTTCACATCACCATGTGATTAGCACCCATAGTTCACATCGTCATGTGACCAACACCCAAAGGGTTTACTAGAGTCAATAATCTAGTTCACATCGCTATGTGATTAACACCCAAAGAGTACTAAGGTGTGATCATGTTTTGCTTGTGAGTAATTTTAGTCAACGGGTCTGTCACATTCAGATCCGTAAGTATTTTGCAAATTTCTATGTCTACAATGCTCTGCACGGAGCTACTCTAGCTAATTGCTCCCACTTTCAATATGTATCTAGACCGAGACTTAGAGTCATCTAGATTAGTGTCAAAACTTGCATCGACGTAACCCTTTACGACGAACCTTTTGTAACACAGGCATGAACTCTTTATTTGACTGTTCCATTTTGAACTACTTCAAAATCTTGTTAAGGTATGTACTCATTGAAAAAACTTATCAAGCGTCTTGATCTATCTCTATAGATCTTGATGCTCAATATGTAAGCAGCTTCACCGAGGTCTTTCTTTGAAAAACTCCTTTCAAACACTCCTTTATGCTTTGCAGAATAATTCTACATTATTTCCGATCAACAATATGTCATTCACATATACTTATCAGAAATGCTGTAGTGCTCCCACTCACTTTCTTGTAAATACAGGCTTCACCACAAATCTGTATAAAACTATATGCTTTGATCAACTCATCAAAGCGTATATTCCAACTCCGAGATGCTTGCACCAGTCCATAGATGGATCGCTGGAGCTTGCAGATTTTGTTAACACCTTTAGGATCGACAAAACCTTCTGGTTCCATCATATACAACTCTTCTTTAATAAATCCATTAAGGAATGCAGTTTTGTTTATCCATTTGCCATATTTCATAAAATGCGGCAATTGCTAACATGATTCGGACAGACTTAAGCATAGATACGAGTGATAAACTCTCATCGTAGTCAACACCTTGAACTTGTCGAAAACCTTTTGCGACAATTCTAGCTTTGTACATAGTAACACTACTATCAGCGTCCGTCTTCCTCTTGAAGATCGATTTAATCTCAATGGCTCGCCGATCATTTGGGCAAGTCAATCAAAGTCCATACTTTGTTCTCATACATGGATCCCATCTCAGATTTCATGGCCTCAAGCCATTTCGCGGAACCTGGGCTCACCATCGCTTCTTCATAGTTCGTAGGTTTGTCATGGTTTAGTGACATGACCTCCAGAATAGGATTACCGTACCACTCTGGTGCGGATCTCACTCTGGTTTACCTACGAGGTTCGGTAGTAACTTGATCTGAAGTTACATGATCATCATCATTAGCTTCCTCACTAATTGGTATAGTAGTCACAGGAACAGATTTCTGTGATGAACTACTTTCCAATAAGGGAGCAGGTACAGTTACCTCATCAAGTTCTACTTTCCTCCTACTCACTTCTTTCGAGAGAAACTCCTTCTCTAGAAAGGATCCATTCTCAGCAACGAATATCTTGCCTTTGGATCTGTGATAGAAGGTGTACCCAACAGTTTCTTTTGGGTATCCTATGAAGATTTACTTCTCCGATTTGGGTTCAAGCTTATCATGTTGAAACTTTTTCACATAAGCATCGCAGTCCCAAACTTTAAGAAATGACAACTTGGGTTTCTTGCCAAACCACAGTTCATATGGTGTCATCTCAACGGATTTAGATGGTGCCCTATTAATCGTGAATGCTGCTGTCTCTAACGCATAACCCCAAAATTATAGTGGTAAATCGGTAAGAGACATCATAGATTGTATTGTATCTTAATAAAGTACTGTTATGACGTTCGGACACACCATTACGCTGTGGTGTTCCAGGCAGCATGAGTTTGTGAAACTATTCCACATTGTTTTAATTGAAGACCAAACTCGTAACTCAAATATTCGTCTCCGTGATCAGATTGTGGAAAATTTCATTTTCTTGTTACAATGATTCTCCACTTCACTCTAAAATTCTTTGAACTTTTCAAATGTTTCAGCCTTGTGTTTCATCAAGTAGATATACCCATATCTGCTCAAATCATCTGTGAAGGTCAGAAAATAACGATACCCGTCGCGAGCCTCAACACTCATCGGATTGCATACATCAGTATGTATTATTTCCAATAAGTCAGTTGCTCGCTCCATTGTTCCGGAGAACGGAGTCTTAGTCATCTTGCTCATAAGGCATGGTTCGCAAGCATCAAGTGATTCATAATCAAGTGATTCCAAAAGCCCATCAACATGGAGTTTCTTCATGCACTTTACACCAATATGACCTAAACGGCAGTGCCACAAATAAGTTGCACTATCATTATTAACTTTGCATCTTTTGGCTTCAATATTATGAATATGTGTATCACTACGATCGAGATCCAACGAACCATTTTCATTGGATGTGTAACCATATAAGGTTTTATTCCTGTAAACAGAACAACAATTATTCTCTAACTTAAATGAATAACTGTATTGCAATAAACATGATCAAATCATATTCATGCTCAACGCAAACACCAAATAACACTTATTTAGGTTCAACACTAATCCCGAAAGTATAGGGAGTGTGCGATCATGATCATATCAATCTTGGAACCACTTCCAATACACATTGTCACTTCATCCTTAACTAGTTTCTGTTCATTATGCAACTCCCATTTCGAGTTACTACTCTCTAGCAACTGAACCAGTATCAAATACCGAGGGGTTGCTACGAACACTAGTAAAATACAAATCAATAATCTGTATATCAAATATACCTTTGTTCACTTTGCCATCCTTCTTATCCACCAAATACTTGCGGCAGTTCCGCTTCCATTGACCAGTCCCTTTGCAGTAGAAGCACTTAGTCTCAGGCTTTAGGTCCAGACTTGGGATTCTTCACTTGAGCAGCAACTTGCTTGCCGTTCTTCTTGAAGTCCCCCTTCTATCCCTTTGCCGTTTTCTTGAAACTAGTGGTCTTGTTAACCATCAACACTTGATGCTCTTTCTTGATTTCTACCTTCGTCGATTTCAGCATCGCGAAGAGCTCGGGAATTACTTTCATCATCCCTTGCATACTATAGTTCATCACGAAGTTCTACTAACTTGGTGATGGTGACTAGAGAATTTTGTCAATCACTATTTTATCTGGAAGATTAACTCCCACTTGATTCAAGCGATTGTAGTACCCAGACAATCTGAGCACATGCTCACTGCTTGAGCTATTCTCCTCCAATAGCTATAGAACTTGTTGGAGACTATATATCTCTCAACTCGGGTATTTGCTTTGAAATATTAAATTCAACTCCTGGAACATCTCATATGGTCCATGACGTTCAAAACGTCGTTGAAGTCCCGATTCTAAGCCATTAAGCATGGTGCACTAAACTATCAAGTAGTCATCATATTGAGCTAGCCAAACGTTCATAACGTTTGCATCTGCTCCTGCAATAGGTCTATCACCTAGCGGTGCATCAAGGACATAATTCTTCTGTGCAGCAATGAGGATAATCCTCAGATCACGGATCCAATCCGCATCATTGCTACTAACATCTTTCAACATAATTTTTCTCTAGGAACATATCAAAATAAACATAGGGAAGCAACAACGCGAGCTATTGATCTACAACATAATTTGCAAAATACTATCAGGACTAAGTTCATGATAAATTTAAGTTCCATTAATCATATTACTTAAGAACTCCCACTTAGATAGATATCCCTCTAATCATCTAAGTGATCACGTGATCCAAATCAACTAAACCATAACCGATCATCATGTGAAATGGAGTAGTTTTCAATGGAGAACATGACTATGTTGATCATATCTACTATATGATTCACGCTCGACCTTTCGGTCTCAGTGTTCCGAGGCCATATCTGCATATGCTAGGCTCGTCAAGTTTAACCTGAGTATTCTGCGTGTGCAAAACTGGCTTGCACCCGTTGTAGATGGACGTAGAGCTTATCACACCCGATCGTCACGTGGTGTCTGGGCACGACGAACTTTGGCAACGGTGCATACTCAGGGAGAACACTTTTATCTTGAAATTTAGTGAGAAATCATCGTATAATGCTACCGTCAATCAAAGCAAGATAAGATGCATAAAACATAAACATCACATGCAATCAATATAAGTGATATGATATGGCCATCATCATCTTGTGCTTGTGATCTCCATCTCCAAAGCACCGTCATGATCACCATCGTCACCGGCGCGACACCTTGATCTCCATCGTAGCATCGTTGTCGTCTCGCCAACTATTGCTTCTACGACTATCGCGACCGCTTAGTGATAAAGTAAAACAATTACATGGCGATTGCATTGCATACAATAAAGCGACAACCATATGGCTCCTTCCAGTTGCCGATAACTCGGTTACAAAGCATGATCATCTCATACAATAAAATTCAGCATCATGTCTTGACCATATCACATCACAACATGCCCTGCAAAAACAAGTTAGACGTCCTCTACTTTGTTGTTGCAAGTTTTACGTGGCTGCTACGGGCTTAGCGAGAACCGTTCTTACCTACGCATCAAAACCACAACGATAGTTTGTCAAGTTGGTGTTGTTTTAACCTTCGCAAGGACCGGGCGTAGCCACACTCGGTTCAACTAAAGTGAGAGAGCAGACACCCGCCGGTCACCTTTAAGCAACGAGTGCTCGCAACGGTGAAACCAGTCTCACGTAAGCGTACGCGTAATGTCGATCCGGGCCGCTTCATCTCACAATACCGCCGAACCAAAGTATGACATGCTGGTCCCACAACTCACTTGTGTTCTACTCGTGCATATAACATCAACGCATAAAACCAGGCTCGGATGCCACTGTTGGGGAACGTAGTAATTTCAAAAAAATTCCTACGCACACGCAAGATCATGGTGATGCATAGCAACGAGAGGTGACAGTATTGTCCACGTACCCTCGTAGACCGAAAGCGGAAGCGTTAACACAACGCGGTTGATATAGTCGTACGTCTTCACGATCCGACCGATCAAGTACCGAACGTACGGCACCTCCGAGTTCAGCACACGTTCAGCTCGATGACGTCCCTCGAACTCCGATCTAGCCGAGTGTTGAGGGAGAGTTTCGTCAGCACGACGGCGTGGTGACAATGATGATGTTCTACCGACGCAGGGCTTCGCCTAAGCACCGCTACGATATTATCGAGGTGTAATATGGTGGAGGGGGGCACCGCACACGCCTAAGAGATCAATGATCAATTGTTGTATCTATGGGGTGCCCCTGCCCCCGTATATAAAGGAGCAAGGGGGGAGGCGGCCGGCCAAGGAGGAGGGCGCGCCAAGGGGGGAGTCCTACTCCCACTGGGAGTAGGACTCCTCCTTTCCTTGTTGGAGTAGGAGAGAAGGAAAGAGGGGGAGAGGGAGAAGGAAAAGGGGGCTGCACCCCTTGTCCAATTCGGACCAGAGGGGGGGTGCGCGCCTCCTTCCTTTTGGCCTCTCTCCTCTATTCCCGTATGGCCCAATAAGGCCCAATAAGGCCCAATACTTCTCCCCGGCGAATTCCCGTAACTCTCCGGTACTCCGATAAATACCCGAATCACTCGGAGCCTTTCCGAAGTCCAAATATAGTCGTCCAATATATCGATCTTTACGTCTCGGCCATTTCGAGACTCCTCATCATATCCCCGATCTCATCCGGGACTCCGAACTCCTTTGGTACATCAAAACACATAAACTCATAATATAACCGTCATTGTAACGTTAAGCGTGCGGACCCTACGGGTTCGAGAACTATGTAGACATGACCGAGACACCTCTCCGGTCAATAACCAATAGCGGAACCTGGATGCTCATATTGGCTCCCACATATTCTACGAAGATCTTTATCGGTCAGACCGCATAACAACATACGTTGTTCCCTTTGTCATCGGTATGTAACTTGCCCGAGATTCGATTGTCGGTATCTCGATACCTAGTTCAATCTCGTTACCGGCAAGTCTCTTTACTCGTTCCGTAATACATCATCCCACAACTAACTCATTAGTTACAATGCTTGCAAGGCTTACAGTGTTGTGTATTAGTGAGTGGGCCCAGAGATACCTCTCCGACAATCGGAGTGACAAATCCTAATCTTGAAATACGCCAACCCAACAAGTACCTTTGGAAGCACCTGTAGAGCACCTTTATAATCACCAAGTTACGTTGTGACGTTTGGTAGCACACAAAGTGTTCCTCCGGTAAACGGGAGTTGCATAATCTCATAGTCATAGGAACATGTATAAGTCATGAAGAAAGCAATAGCAGAATACTAAACGATCGTGTGCTAAGCTAACGGAATGGGTCAAGTCAATCACATCATTCTCCTAATGATATGATCCCGTTAATCAAATGACAACTCATGTCTATGGCTAGGAAACATAACCATCTTTGATCAACGAGCTAGTCAAGTAGAGGCATACTAGTGACACTCTGTTTGTCTATGTATTCACACATCTATCATGTTTCTGGTTGATACAATTCTAGCATGAATAATAAACATTTATCATGATATAAGGAAATAAATAATAACTTTATTATTGCCTCTAGGGCATATTTCCTTCACATTGGAGCAAGAAAAAGCATGGAGTTGATGGCATGCGCAAGGGAGACAAGAAGAGAGTTTCAAGTGATGATTTCAGGACTTTGAAGCCACCATAATGAGTGCATGAAGCCTTGGACGAAATATACAAGATGCTACTTCATAATTTTCGTCCAGAGGCTATTCTAGGTGCTGCGTCACGTTATTTTTGGGTCAGGCCCATGTAATTTCGAGATACTTCAATATAGGCTATTTTTAGAGTCCGTATGTGTGGGGAAACAAGAGTTAGGGTGGGTTTCGGACCCCTCCTCCAAGGGCCACGAAATCCCCCCCTCTTCCTTCATATATACAGCCCCTAGGGCATCGTTTAGACTTTGGGTTTTGTTTAGATTAAAAGTTCGCCATAGCTGCAACTTCGCGTACTTTGTTTGTGTTCAACGACCAGACAAAGGCGTCACAGAACCCCGCCCTCTTTAATAAAGCTTTCCTCTTTTATTCGCAATATCCAGATTGCAATCTCAGTTTCTTGCTTTTTCTTTGTTTTGCTCGCAGGAAATAGACCCTCGTGGTCAGGTTGATCGTGCTCCGGCGTGGTCTATAATCCCTCGGAAGTTGGTTTAGCGATTGCTAAGGCGCGACGTCTTCGCATGTTTGTAGTCGGATCGTCAAAGTCGACTCCCATAGAAAACGATTGCTATCTCATCGAAACATCGGGACACCTTGGCCTCTATCAAGGTTGGTCTGAGCCACTTCATCCCACAATACCGCCGAATCAAAATAAAATGTTGGTGGTAAGCAGTATGACTATCACCGCCCACAACTATTTTTGTTCTACTTGTGCATATCATCTACGCATAGACCTGGCTCATGATGCCACTGTTAGGAAACATTGCATGGAAAACAAAAAAATTCTATGCACACACAAGATCTATCCATGGAGATGCATAGCTACGAGAGGGGGAGAGCATCTTCATACCCTTGAAGATCGCTAAGCTGAAGCGTTTATCAACGCGGTTGATGTAATCGTACACCTTCGCGATCCGTCCCGATCAAGTACCGAATGTAAGGCACCTCCGCCTTCAGCACACGTTCAGCTCGATGACGTCCTCGCCTTCTTAATCCAACAAGACGGGCGAAGTAGTAGATGAGTTCCGGCAGCACGATGGTGTGTTGACGGTGTTGGTGACGAACAATCTCCGCATGGCTTTGCCAAGCACAACGGAAGCTATGATGGAGGATAAACTAGAGGGGACGGGGTTGCCGGCAGACGGCTTGGTGAATCTTGATGTGTCTTGGGTGCTAGCCCTGCCCCTCTATTTATATGTTGAGCCTTGGGGTCGAAACTTGGAGTAAAAGCCTCCTTAAAGTCAGTTTTGCCCGCAAGGAAGAGTCCTTCTCGGACTTCCAGGACCAGACGCCACAATCCTTGGCGTCTGGCCCAGCGCTAGACGCCAGGGTCTATGGCGTATGGCCCCCTGGCCTCTGCAAAACTCCTTTTGCACCAACCTAAAACCTCGTGGGCCTTACCCCTTGTCTGAACCATATCATCCTATATATCAATCTTTACCTTCGGACCATTCCGGAGCTCCACGTCATGTCCATGATCTTATCCGGGACTCCGAACAACATTCAGTCACCAACATACATAACTTATATAGTACTATATCGTTAACGAATGTTAAGCGTGCGGACCCTATGAGTTCGAGAACTATGTAGACATGACCGAGCCACCTCTCTGGTCAATAACCAATAGCAGAACCCAGATGGCCAAATTGGCTCCTACATATTCTACGAAGATCTTTATCGGTCGAACCTTATGACAACATACGTAATTCCCTTTGTCCATCGGTACGTTACTTGCCCGAGATTCGATCGTCGATATCTTCATACCTTGTTCAATCTCGTTACCAGCAAGTCTCTTTACTCGTTCCGTAATACATCACCTCCTGACTAACTCGTTAGTCGTTTGCTTGCAAGCATATGATGTGTATTACCTAGAGGGCCCAGAGATACCTCTCCGATACTCGGAATGACAAATCCTAATCTCGATATATACCAACTCGACAAACACCTTCGGATATACCTGTAGAGCATCTTTATAATCACCCAGTTACGTTGTGACATTTGATAGCACCCAAGGCATTCCTCCGGTATCCGGGAGTTGCATAATCTCATAGTCGAAGGAATATGTATTTGACATGAAGAAAGCAATAGCAACAAAACTGAACGATCATTATTCTAAGCTAACGGATGGGTCTTGTTCACATCATTCTCCTAATGATGTGATCCCATTATCAAATGACAACTCATGTCCATGGTTAGGAAACCTTAACCATCTTTGATCAATGAGCTAGTCAAGTAAAGGCTCACTAGGGACACGGTGTTTTTTATGTATTCACACATGTATTTAAGTTTCCGATCAATACAATTCTAGCATGAATAATAAAGCTTTATCATGAATAAGGAAATATAAAATAACAACTTAATTATCGCCTCTAGGGCATATTTCCTTCAGAGAGGTGGTACTACTTCATATCTGCTCAACTTTTTGATCTCCCGGATGGCATGACTCTAGGAGGAGACACCGAGCTAACAGCAGGTCAGGAGCCGCTCACCCAACAGCGTCACCGCTGCCCGGGCGCGCCGCCGTGCCTACCTTCCCAGTCCATTCGGGGCTCAGGCGTGCAGCAGCCACTAAGCCAACACGATTTATCCTGAGATATGTCCTCAACACTCGGCAGCCACTCCTCGTCACCCATTTTCCAATGGATTCATTACTCATTAGGTAGGACTGTTATTAGGGTCTGTTGTGTACTGAGTGCTACCAACACTTAATGGTTCAGATGTATTTCAGTAGTCTTTAGTACCAGTAAAGTTCATAGGGTTTCAAAATTCCGACCCTAGGAACAGACACTAGTCATTTTGGGTTGTTGGTCATAGTAACATTGACCCAGATTATTACTGCAGACCAGGTTTGTTGACAATTTTACTTGTCTTTCTTACTCATTTGATATGATAGCCAATTATTCACGTCGATTAGTTGGAAACAATAAAGTGTTAGACCAACTTCTTGATTTAGATTTTGGACGGTCTCTTACTGTAGTTACAATTTTGCATACTTGTCCTAGTAAGCTCACAAGTAATCATTGATTCACTACCTCTATGCTTGCCTTGTCATATTTGTTGTCAATATTCTTTTAGGGTGGATCACCCTGATTCAAAATACTGGAACCGCAGACATGAGTGAATAGTATTTCTCTGTGATGTCTTCCATCATGTGTGGGCAACGAACGCTACATTCTATAGAAAGAAAGTGTCATATCCACCTTTACATATACTACGATCTTTTACATGGAATACAATCTACCTACTTGCTTTGTGTCGCACTACCAACACTCCACCCTTGAAGCTAAACATGATGCCACTCATAATTCCTTTGTTTATTTGTTCAAATACGAATTTGATATGATTATAATGTTCCTACTTTAGTTTTGAAATGTGTGTCCGCCTGTTATAGAGACATAAGAGTTTCGTATTTCTGTCTGTCGTCTGGTCAGCATGGTTGGGGGATGAACTTTGTATACGCAGGAGTTTGTAGGGAGACACTCTTCGAGTTGAATCCACAATGCATTCCATAGATAATCTGACTAATTTTTATGTTTTCATAAATCTCATATACTGAACAACATCATAATCATAATGAGCTTGCGCGCATGAAAAGAATAAAGCAGAACAATGCCATGGCTGTCAAACTTGGCATTAAGGGACTGAAATCAAGTCTGGATGCAATGCAATGCAAACGCTCCCCACCTACAGATTCATGCAAAGAATATGGTCCTAACAATGATTGTGAGCTAGGGGGAGACCTAAGTCAATGTAGCTCCCTAGTGGAGGACTCAGAGGCAGAAGCCGTATCATATTCACCCATCAAGCTTGCTCTAACTTTCCAAGATTATATTGGTCGCACATATCTTGCAACTGATGCTTTGCATTGCTTCTACTTTGTTGCACTGCCAGTAGCTTAGTATACACATCGTGTATGTGAATACACCCTGCCTATCCATTTTCAGTACATATTCCATATGTCATCATACCATATTTCTCCATTCAAATGTTGTTCTTGTGTATCAGACGTTCAAAAGGAAGAGGCCGATTGCTGATCACAGAGGATCGCGGACAAAGTATTTGGAAAAGGTAGTGACACATGATGTCGTGGTTTTGTCACGGCAGATGTCCTAGTGAAAGGACTTAGTCGTGGAGCCATCGCGACGGGTTAGCTTATAGGGGTTAAAGCGGAAAAAGGATGCAGAGAGTTTTATACTGGTCCAGACCCTTGCGGTGAAGGTAAAGGCCTAATCCAGTTCTTGTGGAATTGCTAGGGCTTCGATGGCCAGGGAGCGAATCCGCTATGCCTGGCTCTCGAGTTGTTGTTTCTTGTCCCTAAACCGCCGTCGGGTTGTCCTTTAGATACATAGGTTGACGCCTGCTGGTTTATAGAATCGCGAGGCCGGCTCATAAACGTGTCCGGCTCGGTTTCTACTCTTTCTATCTTACAACACAAGTTTACATATCAATGTCGGTTTATGTCTACAAGCCTTAATCCGCCTTTGGGACCTGGGCCTCCGTAAAGCAACATAGCCCTTGTCTTCATGGGCTTCAAATATAATAACTCATCATGGGGATAACCCGGCCTCTCCTGGCCGGTTTATGCCCAGCAGTAACATCCCCAACATTAGGCCCCAGATTGATTTGAACTGGTTCATGTCAATCTTCAACACTTAGGAAAATTCCTCCTTCAGCACCTTCACGTAAATCTTGTAAACCACCATGACGTCATCTTCCAGGATCATGCTAAACTGCCATGATGTCACCTATTATTTAAAGATTGTATATGTCTGACCTGCATTAATGAGCCTCTGACAATCGAGGCGACCGCTTTGTCACATATCCAATTTTTGGGCTCCTCGATTCTCGCGCCTGTCACATATCCTTTCGCCTTTATAAATAGGACCGGGGGGTCCTTCTCATTCCCCCCCCTTGCCTCTTCGTCTTTCCTCTTCCTTGCACCGACCTGACCATCACACGCAGCCGCCGTCGTCAAGCTCTGCCCTCGACTTCAACTCCGGCCGCTGCATCAACTTGATCGGATCAGAGAAATGCGGTGCTCCTCTGCTGTCCCATCAGCATCAGTAAGTTTCTCATTTCCTTGTTCTAGATCCACCATTAGGGTTTCGTTGTTCATCAGAGTTCATTGAAGCTTCGGCACTGTTCCTCCCTGTTCTTCTTGGTAATATAAATGGCTAGTTTAGATCTGATGTTTTCTTTTGCGGCAGTAACCATAGTCCCCCTTTTCCTCATTATAGCACCCCCTTCGTATAGAAAAAACTCATCTCAATCTGACGAACTGTTGAAGCACTTATACTTTAGGTCTGAATATATTTTGGTTTTCTGACACGCCGCAGATCTGAATTTATCATACCAGTCTGTGAAACCTGTTTTGCCCCTTACTGAGCTTTTTAGATATGTACCTTTCATATCAATATAGGCGGTTTAGCTTTTTAGGAAATGATAATCCGGTAGGTACCATTAGTCCCCTCTTAAACCGCCAATGCATTTATCTTTGTAAATCCTCCAGAATCCGGTTTAACAATGTGTATATGCCTCTGTTTCTGCTTCTGATCTTGCGTCGCTTTATATTTGTCCGTCATAAATCTAAAACTGGCAATAACCATGTTTCAGCTTTCCATTGAAATGGCCAAACAGGTTTACGAGTGCAACTGGGTTCCTTCTCGGGTTACTGAAGAACAACTGGACAGATGTATCGCAACCGGTGCTTTAGCAAAGAAAGAAGTCATCCACTGGAGGGCCCCTGGTCCGGAAAATTCTCCTGAACCCAAGGAGGGAGAAGTAGTCGTGCTCGCTAATCATCTGGGTCGAGGCTTTAGCCCTCCCGGTTCAAAAAAATTCCGAGATGTGCTTGCCAGCTTCCAACTCCACCCTCAAGATATTGGACCAAACTCTGTGTCCAATATTTGCAAATTCCAAGTATTTTGTGAGGTCTATCTTCAAGAGGAGCCCACCGTTGAGCTGTTTAGAGACTTTTTCTACTTGAACCGCCGTACTGAGTTTACAGATGGGACCAATACGAAACTTGGTGGAATGGCAATTCAGAAGAGGAAAGATGTCAGCTTCCCTCACGCCAAGCTTCACAGTCACCCCAAGGACTGGAATCAAACTTGGTTTTATTGCCAAGACACGTCTCCAACTGATGAGAATCCTCTATTGGCTTACCGTCCTCACTGGCTTAGCAACACTCATCCATTTCCTCAAAGGCTAACTGCCAAGGAACCGTCCAACTATGCACCACAACTGTCCAAGCTCAGAGCCTTTATGGCAAACGGTTTAACAGGTGTTGACTTTGTTCGCTGCTGGATATCTTGGAGCGTTCTGCCTTTAAGCCGGCGCCCCGGTTTAATGTGTGAGTACACAGGGGATTTAAAAGACCCTCAACGACATATCGACATTCAGCTAACATAAGCTGAAGTTACTAAGGCTGTCAAGAAAATATTGAATGAACCGGAAGCTGTCTGTAGCCAGACCAGGTTATGTCCTTTCTGCGTTTCCAATAAACCGCCAAATGTAAGAATCACAACTTTTTTGTTTTAGCTTGCTTCTTTTTAAATACTCTCTCAAAAAAATTTCCATCTTTGACAGGGCGATGATCCGTTCTGGAAGAAGAAACCACGAGATAAACCGGCCAAGACACCTCGCCCCAAGACCAAGGTTATCAAAAAACCTGCCAAGAAGAGGACCACTGAGTCTTCCGAACCAAATGCTGATGCTGACTTGGCTAATCCAGATTCAGATGTAGAACTTGACTCTCTTGGTTCATTTTTCATACACCTCATTGACAATGACTATTATCAGGACGACGCTGAAGGCAGCCAAGCTGATGATATAGAGGTAATTATCCTTTCCTCCGGTTCAGATCCTCTGCCAACCCAGAAAATCCATCAAGCAAACTGGAAAGTAAAATTTTCTCACCCCCTAGCTCACTTGGACCCAAACTTTCTTTCGAAGAAGCAGCAGCACGAAGCCCGCCGCACAACCCGGCACAGCGGCCAGGTAGTTACCTCCGCCAGTTTACCGAACACTCCAGTCCGGAAACGTCGATCAGAGGTCTCTTATACTCTTGACACTTCTTGCCCAAAGGCGGGTTGTTTCTGACAGCCTCTTAATACGTCTGATTCGAATTATTAGGAAACACCTCACTCATCCTCTGGCGAGTCAACGGCCACACAACTTCCAACCCTCAAGACAGTTCCTGGGTGAGCTATGCCTCAAATTTACTCTTAAAAACCTTATGTTCACCTGATGTATTAACCTTTATGTTCGTTCTTCTTAGTGCCAAGCCTAGACCCAACAAGAAGGCTCGGTTAAATAAACCGGCTGATGATAATGTGGTTATTGAACTGGAGAAGACTCCAGATCTGGAACGAACAAATGCTGATGTTATACATGATGACCCACCACCTCAAGATTACGACTTCATTGTTGAACAGGTAGAAGTCGACACCACAGGCCACACTGATAAACCGACTAGCCCGGCTCGCACGGATTATAAACCGGCCAGTCCAGCTAAGGCGACTAATAAACCGTCAACTCCAGTGAAGGCTGCTGATGATAAATAAGATGACATTATGATTACTGGCATCAGCCACACCGCTCCTGGCAATCCTGTTGCTTTAACGAAGCATAGCGCCAAGGACGAGCTTTCTGCTATGGGCAAAGGAAAATGGAACACAGATTTGTCAACCTACGCCCACCTCAGTGCTCAAGACATTCATTCTGGCTTCTTAAACCGTGTGTATACCAGCCGCGATTATGAAGCCGGTTTAGTGAACTTGATGAAGGAACGATATGAGGTAACTACTGCTTAACTCTGCATAACTGTTTCTCTCTTATATCCAATTCCAAATATCAACTCCAGTAGCCCCCAAGTGACGGTTTATGATATCAATCTAAACCAGGACTTTGTAATATCTCAACTTTGCATGCTTGGCCTCCAAGGGCCGGTTTATCTTTTAAAGATGAACCGGTACTTTAGAATTATAATACTGTAACTTTCACTGGTGTAGTCCCCAAGGGCCGGTTTAACTTATGAAGATGAACCGGGACTTTAGAAGAATCCCCCTAATCTTACTTTGAGCAAACACACATTAGCCCCCAAGTGCCAAGAGTAATACTTGTATTGTGCTTGGGACTTGTAGAAACTTCTGATAACGAGCAAATAGGCATTAGCCCCCAAGTATCAGGTGCATAACTTGTTATGTGCTTGGTACTTCAAATATGTACTGTCAACTCATGATATGTCTGTATTATAGGCTGAGCTGAGCAAAAAGGAAACTCAAGCCACTAATCTGCAAGAAAATATCAAGTCCCAGCAAGCAGAAACCTCCAAAGCCAAAAATGAACTGACCAGTGCCTTAGCCGCCATGGAAAAGCGGAAGGAGGGTTTCAACAAGGAGCGGGCGGATTGGGACATAGAAAAATCCGCATTGCAAAAAAGAGCCAAGGACGCAGAAGCAGCTCTTAAACCGGTGGTAGACGAGTTGACTGGTGTGAAGCGGCAAATACATGCCATGACTGCTGCTGTGTTTGGTAAATATCCTTGCTTTAAATTTTTCATCATATCCTCCCATACAGTGTCGGCTTACTGATGTTTACAATGATGCAGGAACTCGCATTAGTCATCTGGGCTCTGACATACAGAAGAAACTGAAGGCTGCCTATACCCTTATAGAGCAGTTATATACCGGCGCACAGTGGGTCATATGCACTGCCTCTCATAACAAGCCGCCCCAACCTTAATCAAAGAAACTTTAGAAAGGTTGTCAATGTTGCCTGCCCGGATTGAAGAGTTGAAAAGATCGGCTGCAAGGGCAGGTGCTCTGATCGCGCTAACTTGGGCCAAAGCATGGGTGCCTGATCTTGATCCGGTGGATGTGTGCAGAGGCTATCCGAGCATACGGGAGGATGGATCAGAGTTTGATAATGGTGCCCTCCGAGTTATAACCATGGAGATGCATCCACTGGCCTGCCAATTGGTTGAAGAAGCTGACCTGTCATACTATCAGGCGAGTTATGACGTCATAAACAAACGAGTTGCTGCACCAACTCCTGAGGCTCAAAACCTCATTCCGCTAATCCGTAAGCACACCTACGCCCCTGACATTGAACCATCCACCCTTATAAGCGATGAAGCTGTATTCCAAGCCCTAACTGGCATCGACTGGGCAACCATTGACTTCCAGCCACTGGGTAGAGATGAGGAGGATGAACCGGTGCAAGATGATCCGCAGCCGTCAAGTCAACCTGGTGACGAATCATGATCCGGAGGCCGGTTTAGCCTTCGGCGTACCGCAATACTTGCCGAAAAACAATTATCCTTTTAGGCATTAAGACGCCTTGTAATAGGCTAGTTTAAACACATGGTCTGCTATGCCATCGCGCATATTTATTTTGCTTGACACCGTTAATTCACCATGCTTAAGGCATATGATGTTCATAATCCATAGCGATTTATTCAGGCTGTTCCTGCATACAAGAAGTTGAAAATGTCCTGGCGGTTTACCACCGGACGGGTCATGATACCCAAATATAAATCTAGGGTTTATAACCAAGGCTGTAAAAAGATATTCAAATATGAAAATTAATGATACCTGTGACATAGAATCACATCGTTGGTTGACCAACTTTTGTAATAAGGGTGACAACCCGAATCTTGAGTACTGATAACTCCTTTCATATTATATCGGTTTATGATAAAACCGTATCAGGTTGTAATAAACACCGGATTATCCATATGTAACACTGGCGACTTATAGTCGAAACCAGACCGTGTTAATAAACGCCGGATCATAACTGATTATGTACTGACAACTTGTAGTTGAAAGCCAAGCCGGGTTAATGAACGCCGATGTATCAAAAACATTATAAATGTCATCAAAGGGGAAAAAACATGGCAAATAAAAGCATATGAAAACTTGTAGTCGAGGCTTTTCACAGGCTGCCATGCCCCAAATCGAGGCTTTTCATGGGCTGCCAGGCCACTGAGTTAAACCATTTTGAATAGCCTTTTAAGATGGACCTCAATCTTTAACCAATCGTCGTTTTAACTTTGACAAGTTCAGGGTCTATGAGATTGACTTGTCAAAAGTTCGGCGGGTCATACCAGGTTTACCTGGACGGAGTGGCTTACTTAAAAAGGCAGGATAACCCGGGGTTTTAGGTGAATACACCAGGCTTCCAAGCCGTGGCTTGATAGCCTATTACAATTGTAGATTCTTTGTTCATTGTGAAGCAAAGAATCCCCAAGCAATATTTTGAGCTGTGCTCAGTGGTTGCCTATGTTTGAGTTGTGCTTTTGCAACACTCTCTTTGGCCCCTAAGTAATTTTCTTTTGGCCTTGAGCCAATCAAGAGGTGTAGCTATGGTTTGAATTTGACCAAGCCCCCAAGTGATTTTTCTGGTGGCCTTGCGCCGATCAAGAGGTGTAGCTATGGTTCGAATACGACCAAGCCCCCAAGTGATTTTTACATATGGCTTTATAAGCTGAATCAAGGGGTAAACCAGACGCCGCTTTATAAACAGAAGCCCCCATGTAACCACACATGATGTGCGAAAAACAACAGATACCCCGCTTTAGCTGAGGCTCTAGTTTATTACATTGATCATAATATATACATTGTCACAACTATGTACATAAGCAGAGCCGGTGGCTCAAGTATAATAAGGCCGAAGATGAGCGATATTCCATGGCCGGTGGGTCTCCTCCTCCGATTTACATGAGTCTTTCTGCTCTCGAACATCTATAAGGTATTATGACCCGTTATACAGATTCTTGCTGACCACAAAGGGCCCTTCCCAAGGCGGCGATAACTTGTGCATATCAGTCTGATCCTGGATGAGTCGGAGCACCAGATCGCTTTCTTGAAAAGTTCTGGTTCTAATCCGGCGGCTGTGATAACGACGCAGATCTTGCTGATAAATCGCCGAACGGGCTGCTGCAATGTCATGCTCCTCATCTAACAGGTCAAGTGCTTCCTGTCGCGCCTTCTAATTATCAGCTTCGACATTAGCCGCCACACGAGGCGAGTCATGACGGATGTCACTAGGGAGAACCACGTCTACTCTGTAAACCATGAAAAGAAGCGTGTAACCCGTAGATCTGTTGGGTGTGGTATTGATGCTCCATAACACAGAAGGTAACTCCTCCACCCAACAACCAGGCGTCCGTTGCAAAGGAACCATGAGCCGGGGATTTATGCCTCTCCAGATCTCTTGATTGGCTCTCTCCACTTGACCATTAGATTGGGGTGAGCCACTGATGATACGTCAAGCCGGATGTGCTCTGGTTGACAAAATTCTTTCATAGCACCCTTGGACAGATTAGTGCCATTATCAGTTATAATGCTGTGTGGAAAGCCAAACCGGAAAATCACCTTCTTGATGAATTGAATCGCCGTAGCTGCGTCACACTTACTAACGGGCTCTGCCTCCACCCACTTAGTGAACTTGTCAACTGCCACCAACAGGTGGGTCTTCTTATCCTTGGATCTCTTAAAGGGCCCAACCATATCCAGCCCCCAAGTCGCAAACGGCCAAGTGATTGGAATCATCCTCAATTCTTGAGCCGGTACATGAGCACGTCATGAGAATTTTTGACAGCCATCACACCTTTTGACCAAGTCCTTAGCATCGGCATGAGCCGTCAGCCAATAAAAACCGTGACGAAAAGCCTTGGCTACCAGAGACTTTGAACCGGCGTGGTGACCACAATCACCTTCGTGGATCTCACGCAAAATCTCACGGCCTTCTTCAGGAGACACGCAACGTTGAAACGCCCCTGTCACACTACAATGATGTAATTCTCCATTGATAATAGTCATGGACTTCGATCGCCGGATTATCTGCCTGGCCAAGGTTTCATCCTCTAGTAACTCGCCCCGGTTCATATACGCCAAATATGGGACCGTCCAATCTGGAATGATATGAAGTGCTGCCACCAATTGAGCCTCCGGATCAGGAATAGCCAGATCCTCCTCTGTAGGGAGTTTAATCGACAGATTATGCAGCACATCCAGAAAGACATTGGGTGGAACCGGTTTACGCTGGGAACCCAAAGGGCTTAAAGCGTCCGCCGCTTCATTCTTCCGCCGGTCCACATGATCAACCTGATAGCCATTGAAGTGACCTGCAACAATATCCACCTCTCGACGATATGCTGCCATGAGCGGATCCTTGGAATCCCAAGTACCAGACACTTGTTGAGCCAGTAGGTCCGAGTCACCGAAGCACTTAACCCGGCTCAAATTCATCTCCTTAGCCATCCGAAGACCGTGGAGTAAAGCCTCATATTCAGCTGCATTGTTAGTGCAAGGGAACATTAAACGGAGAACATAACAAAACTTATCACCTCATGGGGAAGTTAGCACGACTCCAGCCCCTAAGCCCTCCAATTGCCTGGACCCATCGAAATGAATAGTCCAATAAGTCTGATTCGGCTTTTCTTCTGGCGCCTGTAATTCTGTCCAGTCATTGATGAAATCCACAAGTGCTTGAGATTTGATCGCCGTCCGGGGCATATATTTTAACCCGTGAGGCCCAAGCTCAATAGCCCACTTGGCAACCCGGCCAGTTGCTTCCCTGTTCTGGATTATATCCCCCAAAGGAGCAGAACTGACCACAGTGATGGGATGGCCCTGGAAATATTGTTTAAGCTTCCGGCTCTCCATGAAAACTCCGTACACCAGCTTATGCCAATGTGGGTACCTCTGCTTGGACTCAATAAGTACTTCACTGATATAATAAACCGGCCGTTGAACCAGATACTCCTTTCCGGCCTCCTTGCGCTCCACCACAATAACCACGCTAACAGCCCGGGCATTAGCAGCCACATATAACAACAAGGGCTCTTTATTAACAGGAGCAGCAAGGATCGACGGTTCAGCCAGTTGCCGCTTTAAGTCCTCAAACGCTTCATTGGCGGCGTCACTCCAGACGAAGTCATCCGTCTTCTTCAGCATCGGATATAAAGGGATTGCCTTCTCCCCAAGGCGACTGATAAACTGGCTCAAGGCTGCAATCCGGCCTGCCAGGCGTTGAACATCATTGATACACATCGGTTTAGCCAAAGAAGTTATAGCCTTGATTTACCGGCCAGGTCCACCTTGGCTTGTGCTATCTGATCCTTCACCTTCGCCACATCTGCATTATGCTGGTCCTGATTCGCCGGGCTGACTTCAGCCGCTAGCAGTGCTGCCAAGGTGTCGAATAAATCGGACAAAACCTGAACCGGCGGTGGCGCAGGGCCTCCTGCCCCAGCTGCTGTCATCGCTGCTGAACCTGAGATCATCGCTGCGGCGGTCGAAGATTGCGGCATTGACTGTGTACCAGCCATGAAGATCGCAACTCGGCTTGGCGGATCAAAGGAGTCCGGAATACTATCGCCATCAGAGTAGCCCCCAAACCGGCCATCCTGCAACTGATACAATGACTCGGTCTCTCCAGTAGATGACTCATCACCGGAGCAAACGACGGTTTCACCACCAGATTCCGATCTATCCTCAGATTCCACTCTGTGGATGACTCCCATGAAGGCACGCTTCATGGCAGGCTTAACCCGGGCGGATCTCGCACACTGAGCCGGTTCGACGATGTCGGTGCAGATGTCCGGCTCAGGGCCCGGTTCGCCAATCTTGCCAATGAACACGTGAATGCCACCGAAGGGGACCCGGTACCCGTACTCAATTGAGCCGGCCTCGGGGGCCCAGCCTGCGTCGTCGATGTAGAGCTTGCCACGACGAGTCTTGGTCATCCGACCCACAGCATACCCCTTGAGCCCTTCGAAGCTGCCCTCTAAGAACTCGAAACCATCGTGCGATAGCCTCACAGTGGGCGCCAACTGTCGTGGTTTTGTCACGGCAGATGTCCTAGTGAAAGGACTTAGTCGTGGAGCCATCGCGACGGGTTAGCTTAAAGGGGTTAAAGCGGACAAAGGACACAGAGAGTTTTATACTAGTTCGGCCCCTTGCGGTGAAGGTAAAGGCCTAATCCAGTTGTTGTGGAATTGCTAGGGTTTCGATGACCAGGGAGCGAACCCGCTATGCCTGGCTCTCGAGTTGTTGTTTCTTGTCCCTAAATCGCCGCCGGGTCTTCCCTTTATATACATACGTTGACGATCGCCGGTTTACAGAATCCCGAGGCCGGCTCATAAACGTGTCCGTCTCGGTTTCTACTCTTTCTATCTTACAACACAAGTTTACATATCAATGTCGGTTTATGTCTATAGGCCTTAATCCGCCTTTGGGCCCTGGGCCTCCGTAAAGCACCACAACCCTTGTCTTCATGGGCTTTAAATATAATAACTCATCATGGGGATAACCCAGCCTCTCTTGGCCGGTTTATGCCCAGCAGTAGTATCCCCAACACCTGATAAATCAAATAGCCCATTTGGTGTAGTTGCAATATCACCAGACAAAGAAAACAAGGCCACAACTCCAGCAGACTCTAGCGCTACTACACTGGCCATCTCTGATGACCCAACTCAGTAGACCCCAACTATAGCAAACAGTATGATGATGACAGTTGACATAGTACCAGCTCTACGATGCAAAACCCCCATTCAATTAAAGAATACACCAAATCCAGTTGCCAAATCCCTTTTCAAACGAGAGAGAACCCCAATTGCAGCAAATAGCACCCCTGTTCCACTTCTTCCTAGTTTAGAAGACGAAGCTTATATTGTTGTCCGGAACTTTGTGCTCATCTTTCCATCATGGAAAGATTATACCACAAACAAAGAACAATTTCCATTCTTCCTCCGCAACTTACACGTAAGTAATGTAATAATGTTATTCATGGTAATTACTTCATATGTTTCTGCTGACAGAAGACACAAGATTTCATTCTTTTAAATAGGCGAGGACCAAACTGGATAGTCAAGACGAGCAAGGGTTGGTTGTGCTTTTCAAGCACTCATTGAGGAAGTATCGTTCCTACCTAAGGCAGGCAAACTTCGATGGCAAGCCTCTAAACTAAATTTCTGTAAAGTCTCCGGTGCTACATTTATTTGAAAGTTACTGGAAAAATCTTGTTACACATTGGTCTCCTCTGCAGCGTAAGGTACTGTCTATGATATCACATCACAATTTGAACTACATTTCTGCATGTGCCTTAACGTCTCACTTCTACGAAAACAGTTTGCAGAAGAACATTCATTCTCAAGGGAACACACTATCTCTCAACTATATTGCACACTACATTACTCTTGTGAGTACCTCTTGCCATGTATAACCATACTTACTTTCATAGCTGCACTACAAAAAAATACACTTATGTGATGATACGTGTTTGTCACAGTAGGTCACGTTTTCTGTCATGCATGTACATCCATGACTATTTTATGACAGAATCAAGATAGTCAGACCTGTGCTGTCATAGAAGTGTTCCATGACATTACCAAAATTATCATCACGGTACTGTCCACTTCCATGACGATAAATCGCATGTCATAGAATTGCTTCCGTCAAGGGTAACCGACATGTGACATCCACCGTAATGGGTCGCCGTTAAGCTCTCGGGTTCCAGTTTCGATCCTATCGGTGCAACAAACCCTGGGTCTGTTGCCCACACTATGCACAGGCACGGGAACAAGATTGAAGCACCAACCCAAATCAGAGTGCAAGAACCCCAGAGATTCGAAGGACGAACATGCAGATCAGAGGGACCAAGATCAAATCAGAGAAGCAGGATATCGTCAGGAGAAAAGCCTCCCTTGCCGAGCAGGCGAGACCAGCAAGGGGCAAGGCCACCCCCAGAAGTAGACAAACGAAGCATCCCGGCAGAGCCTGCCGGGACTCACGAAGGCAAAACCACCTCACCAACCACTCTACCACGACCCGCGTCATCGATCAAGGCAGTGTCAAGCCGCAAAGTGATTAAGTGGCAGCCATTCGCCATATGGAGGCCATTTTCTACAGGAGAAACCCACAAGTGACACCTATCCTGCAATGTGTCAAGTGAACAGGCATGGAGCTGGCAAGATAGCTCGGCAAGCCTTGCCGGGCAACCAACGATGTGACATTGAGCGATGCATTCAATGCGCCCTGTCAGCCCGCGGAGTTAGGTATGATAGCACTGTTTGCTATCTTATCAGTGCGTAATGAATACTTTGCCACTATGGTAACCCCTCGATCTATAAAAGGAGGCCCATGGCAACCGTAGAAAGGGTTAGAAGGTTGGATAACTCACACCCTCATACGCGCGTAGTCACTGCTGCCCCGAGGCAACCCATGCCGGGCAAGTGTACTACGCTCCGCCACCACCTTTCCACCATCAATCCACCAAAGCAGGAGTAGGGTTTTACGCCTCGCGGCGGCCCTAACCTGGGTAAAATTGCTTGTGTGATCTCTGTCGTGCTGCCCCACGCTCGTTGCTCTTTGTGCAACGCGTTGCCCCCCTGCCGAACCAGCAAGGAGCCTCCTGGTCCCATAAGTGGCTGTGGTTTCCCGCAACAACTTTGGTGCACCAGGTAGGGGGCTCGCTTGCGCGAACCTGAAGGCGTGTGCAGCGTGTCGACTTCATCACCATCTTCTTCTTCGACGACGCCATTGACCATGGAGCCCAAGAAGAAACCTGGTCCTTCGGCTTACCCATCCACCTCGAAGGCTCCGCTGCCCACGGCCTCTAACGCTACGAGGGTGCGGAGGCGCACGAGGGCGCGAACGCTGCTGGGGAAGTGGTCAGAGCAGGCGGTGCCGCCACCACTTCCCCCGCAGCCGACGCAGGAGCACGAGGCACCAGAGGAGAGCAGTATCAGCAACACCCTGACGGCCACGCTCCCCAAGGTACGGGCGAGGGGGTCACACCATCTGCGCCCCTTTCCCTCACCGACGGGCACAACCACAGCAATGGTGCTCGGACCGGGGCGAACCGCCGCCCTCCGGCCGCCCCCACCACGAGAGCGGTCACAGCGCGTGCACCTCCCCTGCGACGGGCCGACCAAGCTGTTGCGCCCGACGGAGCCGCTGGCCCTCGAGCGCCTTCGCGAGACCACATTCAGTTGGTCGCCCCATAGCAACAGCGGGGCGTAGTGCTATCACCGCTGGCACCGTCAGGAGTCGAGCGACGGTACGATCGACTTCATCATCGTCCATGCCGAGTATAGCTTCGGAGGCCATGGCACGAGCTCAACTGCTACTGAGGTTTCCACCAGCGACTGAGCAGATGGATGAATGGCGTGCCACCATCCAAAGCCTACTCGATTTCGCTGATGCTGGGGGCTCATGGCCAGCTGGCCCGCCACGACCTCCCCAAGCGACAGCAACTGCTCATGCTGCTGACCGTACGGAATGGGCCATCCCCATGCTGCAGTCCCCACCACGGCAGCCAGCGCGAGTGCAACAGAATCAAGACCCCGACGACGTCTCAATGGACTCTTCTGACCCTCGAGCACGTCCAGGCCAACGTCGAGCCCCGGAGGATAGGCAGAGAGGAGATGCACACGTCATCATCGAGCAACGCCGCGACGACCTCCGTCGGGCCGACGGGTGTCACATCCCTAGTTCTGCTATGACCTAGGCTAGCCTTCATGTGTGCATCATGTTTAAATTTCAGTTAAATTTGAAATGGGGATTTGTGAAACCCTCAGAAATCATTTCTGGAAATGACCCAAATAAAAATTGCTCCAAAAAGGTCCAAGAAAATGTTCAAGTTGCTCTCTGAAAATATTGGTCAGAGGTAAATCTCAAACCAATATTTTTAGGAGCTCATAAATATTTATCTTGGCCATTTGGAATTAATGCAATAGTTATTTGCATTGGATATATATATATATGTTACATATTTTATATATGTCCAAATATTCTGAATTTTGGTGAATGGCTTTGGATTAATCCCTTAGGTCCCTGCAAAAATTGACAGAAGTAAATAAAATGATTTTGTATTTTACTAAATCAGAACAAATGTTAGAAAAATAGAAAAGAAACAAAAAGGGAAGGAAACCCACCTGCACTTACCTCCCTGTGCAACCTGGCCTGGCCCAGTGGCCAACAGGCCGGCCCAACCGACTGGAAGCGCCAGTCGTCGTCCTCCTGGCGCCAGGAGGACGAGAGACACGCGCTCACCGCCCGCGCGCATGGGCGCCACGCAACCTGCCTGCCTGGCCTCTCCCCCGACGCCCTGGCCGTCCCGAACGTCGCCACGCACCGCCCCGTACACCTCTCACTCTCCCGTGCCCATTCCCTTCCTCTCCATCGCTCTCTCGCGCGACCCCCGAGCACCACGTCGCCGCCGCTCGCCGTTGCCGCGCCCACCGCCACGGCCTCGCCTCTCCGACAAGCTCAGAAGCTTCGCCGCGTCTCCCTCATCCTCTCGGTCGAGCCACACACGTCCGGACGGCCTGCATCACCGCCACCAATGTCGTCTTCACCTCCGGCCGCCCGAGATTGCCGACGACATTCCGGCCACATCAGTGCTTCCCCGAGCTCGCGCACGACGCCATCGAGACCGCCGTGAGCTCTCCTCCGCTTCCCCTCCTTCCCCGCGCTCGATTTCGTGCTGTAGCCACGCTAGCCGCCGGACCCGAGCAGTTGCGCCGCCGTGGTACCTCCCCGTCGTGCCCAGAGCCACCGCAGCCCGCGCCTGCACCTGCCACCACACTCAGCAGCCTCCCAGAAGGCCAACGCCGCCGCCTGCAGCTCCTACCGTGCCCTGCAGCACCCGCGCGCACCCGGCCGAACTCCGGCCGCTGCCTCGAGCTCGTTTCCGACGAGCTCAGGCCACCCCCGTCTCTCCCGCTTGCTCCAGATGACGCGGACGAGCGTTGGCTCCTCGCCCGTGGTCTCCGCCGCCCAAATGGTCGCCGGAGCGACGATCCCGAGCCCCTCCGCCGCGTTCGGCCTCGCCGGCGGCTAAACGCCGGCGGGATTGACCGGGTCTAACCCCCCTGTTGACCCAGCTTTGACCCGTGTGGGTCAGTGACATGTGGGGCCCGGCCCTGCTAGTTTTTAGTTTAGGATTAGTCTTACAATTAATTAACTCTGTTAATTAACCATGACACTGACGTGTGGACCCCACACGTCAAGTTTGACCTCGTCAGCCTCGGTTGACTCGCTGACATCATGCCTCTGTAATGCTGACGCAGTTATTCATTTTTTGGTATTAAAATAAATCAGGAAATTCCAGAAAATTAGTAAAACTTCTAAAATTCATAGAAATTCAACCGTAGCTCAGATTGAAATAATTTATATATGAAAAATTATCAGAAAAATGCAATCTATCCATCTGTACCATTTTCATGCATGAAAAACCAAGTTATACCTGCTGTATATGTGAAAACACATTCATGGCATTTTAAGAGTCTTAATTTAGAGTTGCATTTGAACCTTTGGTTCAAATGGACCTCTTCCAAATAGAATGCTTAATGCATTAGCACAAACAACATCACATATTCATGCCATGTTCATACATCATATTGTTGCATATGCTTGTGTATTGATTGCCGACATCGTTCCTTCTCGATAGGTCCTGCTCCGGAGAGTGTTCCAGAGTACCTGTCTGAGAAGCAGTGCCCCTCTGTTGATCTATCAGGCAAGCAAACCCCCCCTTGTTCATTCCGATACAATCCCGCTCTCTCGCTCCTGCTCTCTTTTATTGCATTAGGACAACAACGATTCAACTGCTACTTTATGCTGCGGTAGTTGAACCCATTCCTCTGCATGACCTGTCATTGCCACAGTAAATAGTTGAAACCCACTAGCATGTGTAGGAGTTGATTGAGCCATGTTGTGTTCCTACCATGCCATGCCTGCTATTGCTTAGAGTTGTGTCAGGTCTGATTCATTGGGAATGAATTGGAGTGTTATGATATGTTCTGGTGCTGAGAGTTAAGTGTGTGAACACGATTTGGTAAAGGTAGCGGTGAGAGGCCATGTAGGAGTACATGGTGGGTTGTCTCACTGGAACCGTCCTTAAGCACTGAGTTCTGTGTATGTTGTCCAATGACTAGCTACTACCACACATCGGAATGCTTAAGTGCCCCTCTCGACTTATTAAGCAACTTGATCTCTGTCCAGGAGTTGCAATTAGTTTCTGGTGTTTGTAGGTAGTGTTAGTAGTCTACCAAGTGGCACCCGGCAAGGTGGGCTTGGGACAGACTAGGCACAGTGGCACGGTGTACCAACTGGCACCCGGATGGTGGGCTTGGGAACCCTGCTCACATCGTTTGGGGCCGTGAGCGACACCCCGGCCGGATCTCCTTGCGGATGGAACCCGAATAGGCGATAAACCTGGACTAGAGTCTTGTGTGGTTAGTCAGGTCGTAGCCAACTCCCTCGCCAGTCTTCCGCTTGAGGGTTGCCAAGATACACGACGTGTACATGGTGGTAAGTGGCGAGAGCGTGTGTGAAGAAGTACACCCCTGCAGGCTTAACATGATCTATTCGAATAGCCGGGTCCGCGGTTATGGACTTCTTGGATGCTGATGTGGTACATAGACAACTTGAAGTCGATACTCTAAAATGCTCAAGATAAGTGTGAGTGCTATGGATGGCTTCTCATAGTGATACGGGAAGGAATCCATAGTGGTGTATCGAGGTGGTGATTAGTGGACTCGTGTGCGCTTTCTTACCTCAAAGAAGTTACTCATAGTCGTAGAATAGGTTAAAGCTAGCTTGCTGCAACTGAACCCCACATTGCCTCCTTGATACTAATGCATGTATGATAGGATCGGATGTAAGTCTTGCTAAGTACCTTTGTACTCATGTTGCTTAATTTATGTTTTTGCAGATGAGACTTCTGTCTCAGTAGTAGTTCTGCATGGACTTCGACGACTAGCTTGTTACCTCAGCTATGGTCTTGTACCCTTGGGAGGGTCCTGTAGATAGTCAGGCTTCTCAGCTTTTTCTTTTGTAGTTGTCTGTACTCAGACATGTAATGCTTCCGTTGCTTGTATGCTCTGAATGATGGGTCATGTGACCCTGTTTGTATTTAATGCTATGTGGCTCTTCCGGGCCTTTATCTATATGAGTTTGTGTTATGTTGTGATGCCATGTTGTACAACACATACTTGCATGTTATGCGTACGTGTAATGTGTATTTCTATGTGTGGGATCCGACAACCTAGTTGTCTATTCTTGGTAGCCTCTCTTATGGGGAAATGTAGTCTAGTGCTTCCACCGAGCCATGGTAGTCCGCTACAACCCGGTTTACCAGAGCCCTGCTAGCCCAGCACTACTGCTCCGGAACACTTAGACTGGCCGGCATGTGATTCACTTCGTTCCCGTGTCTGTCCCTTCGGGGAAATGTCACGCGGTGACATCCGGAGTCCTGCCTAGCCTGCTACAGCCCGGGTTCCCGGAGTCCTGTTAGCCCAGTTGCTACAGCCCGGATTCACACGCTGCTGACCGACATGCTCGATGTTGTTTCATGTATGCCTGTCCCCGTAAGTTAGTGCCACTTTGGGTTCACGACTAGTCATGTCGGCCCGGGTTCTCTGTCATATGGATGCTAGCGACACTATCATATACGTGAGCCAAAAGGCGCAAACGGTCCCGGGCCATGGTAAGGCGACACCCGTGGGAATACCGTGCGTGAGGCCGCAAAGTGATATGAGGTGTTACATGCTAGATCGGTGTGACTTAGAATCGGGGTCCTGACAGCTTTGGTATCAGAGCCTGACTGCCTGTAGGATTTCCAAGCCAACCTGGTCGAAGTTGAGTCTAGAAATTCTTTAGTTATATAAGGGAATTGATTGTGGAAGGGAACGTAAGGCTCTTTTTACTCCTTTTACCTCATGCCTTCTGATCTGAGTCATCCTATCTTTCCTACGGGGTTAAGGAACTAGGCTTACTCTTCTGTCTTTCAGGATCATGTGTTACTACTCCGTAGTCTCTTAGGATTGGTTGATCAGAGTCATATTCCAGTTTTCAAGTACTTCTGGTGTAGTCTATTTATTACTATCACAGAACCTTGAGTGATGATGTTGAGTATGGTACTACCCCATCGTTTGCAGGATGTCTAATTTTGAGCATTTTACTGCCGTTATGCTGCCGGAATTGTCCTAGGAGTTCGAGAGATACTAATTCCCTTGTGCTACATTCTCCATCCTATAGTTGATGTTGATCCCGTCCTTGGTTTCGTTTCTCGGGATGTCGTCAGCTAACCGAAGTTCTGTTGCTCGTAGTCGGAACCACGGAGATGGTAGGGATGAGGATCCTCCCGACCAGTCTTCATTGGCAGAGTTCATGTTAGAGATGGAGAGGAACAAGCGTGAGTCTAACCGCTTGTTAGCACGTATCGAGGAGAACACCGCACCCCAGTGCAAAGAGTCAGCGACCATCCATGATTTCATTGGTCTGAAACCACCCACCTTCCATCATTCCATTGAACCACTCGATGCAGATGACTGGCTCCGTAGTATCACACACAAGCTGCGTTCTGCGAACGTAGCTGGAAGTGACAAGGTCACCTATGCTGCATATCACCTGGAAGGTCCTGCTAGTCTTTGGTGGCAGAACTATGAGGCTATGCTTCCAGCTGGCCAGATACCTACCTGGAAAGATTTCACTGAGGCTTTTCGCGAGCATCACATTCCTCAAGCCCTCATTGATCGCAAGAGAGAAGAGTTCTGTAGTTTCACCCATGGTAAGATGGCTGTTGATGCTTACAGTAGAGAGTTTGAGAACCTCGCCCGCTATGCTACAGAAGAAGTGTCCACGGACGCCAAGAAGCAGGCTAGGTTCCGGAAAGGGCTAAACCCCAAGTTGCGTCGTGATCTCCACTTGCACCATTGCAATACATTCCAGGCTCTTGTGAACAAGGCCATTAATGCGGATACAGCTCAGCTCACTTACGAGGAGTCTCGTAAGCACACCCGTGATTTGGGTTCTTCCTCCGGTTCTAGTTCTCAGAAGTGCCGGATTTGGGTTCCGAACTCCGCTCTTCCACTCGGATATTCACCGAGGCCATTTTATTTGGCGCCTCACTCAGTTCAGTAGTATGCTCCACCCAGGCCTATTGGTAGACCGCTTGTCAATGCGGGTCCACATCCAACTTCAGGGACTTGCTTCACATGCGGAAAGCCAGGACACTATGCACGTGACTGATCTCAAGCCAGTTATGCTCCACCCCAGCCCGAGAAGCCTATTGGCCGTGGTAAGACACCATGCAAGATGATCAGTGTCAAGTCAGCTCCCACTGAACGTGGACGTGTGCATCACGTCTCAGCTAAAGACGCTCATGATGATCCGGATGTCATTCTTGGTACACTCCTTGTCAATTGTCATCCAGCATCGGTTTTGTTCGATACTGGAGCATCTCATTCTTTCATTTCTGAAAGCTATGCCAGCTTGCACAACATATCATTTTGTGATATGCCCTCTCCACTAGTCATTCAAACTCCTGGATCCAAATGGCAAACTTCTAGTGTAAGCCATGGTAATGAAATCCTTGTCAACAGACTTGTATTCCTTGCATCACTTATAGCCCTCAAGTCTACAGATATTAACATCATCTTGGGTATGGACTGGATGAAAGCTCATTATGCCAAGATTGATTGTTACACTAGGTCTGTTCAGCTTACACACCCATCTGGCAAGATAGTCACTGTCTCCACCAGAGTTGCAAAGCATCAACTCTATTCTCTTAATGCCAGCCCTCTTCCAGACCTTGAAGATATCCCGGTAGTCCGTGACTTTTCGGATGTCTTTCCAGAGGAACTGCCTGGTATTCCACCTGACAGAGATGTAGAGTTTGTCATAGATCTTATCCCAGGAACCGCCCCAATTTCTAGGAGACCTTACAAGATGGCACCCTTAGAACTAGCTGAGCTTAAGAAACAACTTGATGAGTCCTTGCAAAAAGGTTTCATCCGTCCTAGTTCTTCTCCTTGGGCTTGCCCCGTTCTCTTCGTCAAGAAGAAGGATGGTACGGACCGGATGGTTGTAGATTATCGTCCCGTTAATTTGGTCACGATAAAGAACAAGTATCTGCTCCCCAGGATCAACGACCCGTATGATCAGCTCGCTGGATCCTCAGTCTTCTCCAAGATGGATTTGAGGTTAGGCTACCACCAAATCAAGATTAGAAACGGGGACATTCCTAAGACGGCTTTTGTCACTCGTTATGGCCAGTACGAGTACACCGTCATGTCCTTTGGTCTAACCAATGCTCCAGCTACATTCTCCCGCTTGATGAACTCGATCTTCATGGAGTACTTAGATAAGTTCGTCGTGGTTTACCTCGATGATATTCTTATTTACTCGAAGAACGAGGAGGAGCATGCCGAACATCTTAGACTTGTGTTAGAGAAACTCAGAGAGCATCGCCTTTATGCCAAGTTCTCCAAGTGCGAATTTTGGTTGCCAGAAGTGACCTATCTAGGCCACGTGATATCTGGTAAGGGCATTGCTGTCAATCCCGAGAGAGTTCAGGCCGTTCTTGATTGGACTCCACCTGAAACAGTTAAACAAGTTAGGAGTTTTCTTGGTCTAGCCAGTTATTGTCGCCGCTTTGTTGAGAACTTCTCCAAAGTGGCCAAACCTCTCACGGAACTTCTCAAGAAAGATAAAAAGTTTGAGTGGTCCCCACAGTGTGAGTACAGTTTTCAGGAACTGAAAAGACGCCTGACTTCTGCTCCCATACTTGTGCCACCGGATTTCACTAAAGACTTTGTTATCTACTGCGATGCCTCACGACAGGGACTAGGTTGCATTCTTATGCAGGATCGCCATGTGATTGCCTATGCATCTCGACAGTTGCATCCACATGAGGAGAATTATCCTACACATGATCTAGAGCTTGCAGCCGTAGTCTATGCACTTAAGACATGGCGACATTACCTTCTTGGTAAGCGTTGCGAGATTTACACCGATCACCAGAGTCTCAAGTATATCTTCACCCAACCAGATTTGAACCTTAGGCAAAGACGTTGGTTGGAGTTGATCTCAGATTACGACTTAGGGATTACCTACACCCCAGGCAAGGGCAATGTCATGGCTGATGCGCTAAGTCGTAAGTCCTATTGCAACAATCTTATGTTGCAGCAGGGCCAACCACTTCTCCATGAGCAATTTTGTAAGCTTAATCTTCACATTGCTCCTCACGGATTCCTTTCTACCTTGGTGGCGAAACCTACCCTTGAGGACCAGATCATTTCTGACCAGAAGTTTGATAGGGGTGTTATCCGCATCAAGAGAAACATTAAGAAGGGAGTTGGTGGATGTTTCTCTATGGATGATTGAGGTGTTGTTTTCTTTGAGAATCGCTTGGTGGTTCCCAAGAATCAACATCTGCGACAACTGATCCTTAAGGAGGCCCATGAATCTCCTCTCACGATCCATCCTGGTAGTACTAAGATGTATCAGGACCTACGCCAGAGGTTCTGGTGGACTAGGATGAAGAGAGAAATTGCTCAGTTCATTGCTAACTGTGATGTTTGTCGTCACGTCAAGGCAGAACATCAAAGACCTATTGGCACCCTTCAGCCTTTAGCTATTCCTGAGTGGAAATGGGATAAAGTTGGTATGGACTTCATCACCGGCTTTCCTAGGACCAATAAAGGGAATAATGCTATCTTCATAGTCATTGACCGTCTTTCCAAAGTGGCTCACTTCCTACCTGTTCGAGAGAATATCACCGCTAGTCAGCTCACTGACTTATATATTTCTCGAATAGTTTCACTTCATGGTGTTCCACTAGAGATCAATTCAGACCGTGGTAGTCTTTTCACTTCTCATTTCTGGGAGAGTTTCCAAACTGCCATGGGCACCCATCTTTCTTTCAGTACCGCTTTCCACCCTCAGTCGAGTGGTCAGGTGGAAAGGGTCAACCAAATTCTCGAAGACATGCTCAGAGCTTGCGTTATCTCATTCGGTATGGATTGGGAGAAGTGTCTTCCTTACGCCGAGTTTGCTTATAACAATAGCTACCAATCCAGTCTCAAGAAAGCTCCTTTCGAGATTCTCTATGGACGAAGATGTCGAACACCTTTGAACTGGTCAGAAACCGGGGAAAGACAATTCTTTGGACCGGATATGATTCAGGAAGCAGAAGAGCAAGTTCGCATTATTCGTGAGAATTTGAAAACAGCCCAATCTCGTCAAAAGAGCCAGTATGACCGTCGTCATAAGGAAGTGGCTTATGAAGTTGGCGACAAGGCTTACCTTCGAATTACCCCTTTGAAAGGTACCCATCGGTTCGGTATCAAGGGCAAGTTGGCTCCTCGTTACATTGGTCCTTTTCGCATTCTCGCTAAACGAGGAGAGGTTGCCTACCAGTTGGAACTACCCCCACATCTTTCTCGAGTTCATGATGTCTTCCACGTCTCTCAACTCAGGCGTTGCTTCTCGGATCTCATCCGTGGAGTGGACCACGAAACGCTTGATCTCCAAGATAACCTCACATATCGAGAGTACCCTGTTCGCATTCTTGATCAAGCAGAGCGTGTTACCCGACGTCAGAACATCAAGTTTCTCAAGGTTCAGTGGTCTCATCACTCTGAGAGAGAAGCTACTTGGGAGCGAGAAGATCGTCTTCGACTGGAGTACCCCACCTTCTTTCCATCAACCCTTGAATCTCGGGACGAGATTCTTTCAAGTGGGGGCGAGTTGTCACATCCCTAGTTCTGGTATGACCTAGGCTAGCCTTCATGTGTGCATCATGTTTAAATTTCAGTTAAATTTGAAATGGGGATTTGTGAAACCCTCAGAAAACATTTCTAGAAATGACCCAAATAAAAATTGCTCCAAAAAGGTCCAAGAAAATGTTCATGTTGATCTCTCAAAATATTGGTCAGAGGTAAATCTCAAACCAATATTTTTAGGAGCTCATAAATATTTATCTTGGCCATTTGGAATTAATGCAATAATTATTTGCATTGGATATATATATGTTATATATTTTATATATGTCCAAACATTCTGAATTTTGGTGAGGGGCTTTGGATTAATCCCATAGGTCCCTGCAAAAATTGACAGAAGTAAATAAAATGATTTAGTATTTTACTAAATAGAAACAAATG
This sequence comes from Triticum aestivum, assembly GCF_018294505.1. NCBI lineage: Eukaryota > Viridiplantae > Streptophyta > Magnoliopsida > Poales > Poaceae > Triticum > Triticum aestivum. Next base: position 285,812,112 of record NC_057814.1, on the reverse strand, counting down.
TCAGAAAAATAGAAAAGAAACAAAAAGGGAAGAAAACCCACCTGCACTTACCTCCCTGTGCAGCCTGGCCTGGCCTAGTGGCCAACAGGCCGGCCCAGCCGACTGGCAGCGCCAGTCGTCGTCCTCCTGGCGCCAGGAGGACGAGAGGCACGCGCTCGCCGCCCACGCGCATGGGCGCCACGCAACCTGCCTGCCGGGCCTCTCCCTCGATGCCCTGGCCGTCCCGAACGTCGCCACGCGCCGCCCCGTACCCCTCTCACTCTCCCGTGCCCATTCCCCTCCTCTCCCTCGCTCTCTCGCGCGACCCCCGAGCACCACCCTCGCCGCCGCTCGCTGTTGCCGCGCCCACCACCACGGCCTCGCCTCTCCGACAAGCTCAGAAGCTTCGCCGCGTCTCCCTCATCCTCTCTGTCGAGCCACGCACGTCCGGACGGCCTGCATCGCGCCACCAATGTCGTCTTCACCTCCGGCCGCCCGAGATTGCCGACGACATTCCGGCCACACCAGTGCTTCCCCGAGCTCGCGCACGACGCCATCAAGACCGCCGTGAGCTCTCCTCCGCTTCCCCTCCTCCCCTCGTGCTCGATTTCGTGCCGTAGCCACGCTATCCGCCGGACCCGAGCAGTCGCGCCGCCGTGGTACCTCCCCGTCATGCCCAGAGCCACCGCAGCCCGCGCCTGCACCTGCCACCGCGCTCAGCAGCCTCCCAGAAGGCCAACGCCGCCGCCTGCAGCTCCTGCCGTGCCCTGCAGCACCCGCGCGCACCCGGCTGAACTCCGGCCGCCGCCTCGAGCTCGTTTCCGACGAGCTTCGGCCACCCCCGTCTCTCCCACTTGCTCCAGATGACGCGGACGAGCGTTGGCTCCTCGCCCGTGGTCTCCGCCGCCCAAATGGTCACCGGAGCGACGATCCCGAGCCCCTCCGCCGTGTTCGGCCTTGCCGGCGGCTAAACGCCGGCGGGATTGACCGGGTCTAACCCCCCCTGTTGACCCAGCTTTGACCCGTGTGGGTCAGTGACATGTGGGGCCCGGCCTTGCTAATTTTTAGTTTAGGATTAGTTTTACAATTAATTAACTCTGTTAATTAACCATGACACTGACGTGTGGACCCCACATGTCAGGTTTGACCTGGTCAGCCTCGGTTGACTCCCTGATGCAGTTATTAATTTTCTGGTATTAAAATAAATCAGGAAATTCCAGAAAATTAGTAAAACTTCTAAAATTCATAGAAATTCAACCGTTGCTCAGATTGAAATAATTTATTTATGAAAAATTATCAGAAAAATGCAATCTACCCATCTGTACAATTTTCAGGAATGAAAAACCAAGTTATACCTACTGTATATGTGAAAACACACTCATGGCATTTTAAGAGACTTAATTTAGAGTTGCATTTGAACCTTTGGTTCAAGTGGACCTCTTCCAAATAAAATGCTTGATGCATTAGCACAAACAAAATCACATATTCATGCCATGTTCATACATCATATTGTTCCATATGCTTGTGTATTGATTGCCGACATCGTTCCTTCTCGATAGGTCCTGCTCCGGAGAGTGTTCCAGAGTACCTGTCTGAGAAGCAGTGCCCCTCTGTTGATCTATCAGGCAAGCAAACCCCCCACCCTTGTTCATTCTGATACAATCCCACTCTCTCGCTCCTGCTCTCTTTTATTGCATTAGGACAACAGCGATTCAACTGCTACTTTATGTTGCGGTAGTTGAACCCATTCCTCTGCATGACCTGTCATTGCCACAGTAAATAGTTGAAACCCACTAGCATGTGTAGGAGTTGATTGAGCCATGTTGTGTTCCTACCATGCCATGCCTGCTATTGCTTAGAGTTGTGCCAGGTCTGATTCATTTGGAATGAATTGGAGTGTTATGATATGTTCTGGTGCTGAGAGTTAAGTGTGTGAACACTATTTGGTAAAGGTAGCGGTGAGAGGCCATGTAGGAGTACATAGTGGGTTGTCTCACTGGAACCGTCCTTAAGCACTGAGTTCTGTGTATGTTGTCCATGCTTGCTGTTCTTCTTGAAGTTCCCCTTCTTCTTCCCTTTGCCCTTTTTCTTGAAACTAGTGGTCTTACTGACCATCAACACTTGATGCTCCTTTTTGATTTCTACCTCCGCTGCCTTTAGCATTGCGAAGAGCTCGGGAATTGTCTTATTCATCCCTTGCATGTTATAGTTCATCACGAAGCTCTTGTAGCTTGGTGGCAGTGATTGAAGAATTCTGTCAATGACGCTGTCATCCGGAAGATTAACTCCCAGTTGAATCAAGTGATTATTATACCCAGACATTTTGAGTATATGCTCACTGACAGAACTATTCTCTTCCATCTTGCAGCTGTAGAACTTATTGGAGACTTCATATCTCTCAATCCGGGCATTTGCTTGAAATATTAACTTCAACTCCTGGAACATCTCATATGCTCCATGACGTTCAAAACGTCGTTGAAGACCCGGTTCTAAGCCCTAAAGCATGGCACACTGAACTATCGAGTAGTCATCAGCTTTGCTCTGCTAGACGTTCATAACTTCTGGTGTTGCTCTTGCAGGAGGTCTGGCACCCAGCGGTGCTTCCAGGACGTAATTTTTCTGTGCAGCAATGAGGATAATCCTCAAGTTACAGACCCAGTCCGTGTAATTGCTACCATCATCTTTCAACTTTGCTTTCTCAAGGAACGCATTAAAATTCAACGGAACAACAGCACGGGCCATTTATCTACAATTAACATAGACAAGCAAGATACTATCAGGTACTAAGTTCATGATAAATTTAAGTTCAGTTAATCATATTACTTAAGAACTCCCACTTAGATAGACATCCCTCTAATCCTCTAAATGATCACGTGATCCATATCAACTAAACCATGTCCGATCATCATGTGAGATGGAGTAGTTTCAATGGTGAACATCACTATGTTGATCATATCTACTATATGATTCACGCTCGACCTTTTGGTCTCCGTGTTCTGAGGCCATATCTGCATATGCTAGGCTCGTCAAGTTTAACCTGAGTATTCCGCGTGAGCAACTGTTTTGCACCTGTTGTATTTGAACGTAGAGCCTATCACACCCGATCATCACGTGGTGTCTCAGCACGAAGAACTTTCGCAACGGTGCATACTCAGGGAGAACACTTTTATCTTGAAATTTTAGTGAGAGATCATCTTATAATGCTACCGTCAATCAAAGCAAGATAAGATGCATAAAAGATTAACATCACATGCAATCAATATAAGTGATATGATATGGCCATCATCATCTTGTGCTTGTGATCTCCATCTCCGAAGCACCGTCATGATCACCATCGTCACCGGCGCGACACCTTGATCTCCATCGTAGTATCGTTGTCATCTCGCCAACTTATTGCTTTTACGACTATCGCTACCGCTTAGTGATAAAGTAAAACAATTACATGGCGATTGCATTGCATACAATAAAGCGACAACCATCTGGCTCCTGCCAGTTGCCGATAACTCGGTTACAAAACATGATCATCTCATACAATAAAATATAGCATCTGGTCTTGACCATATCACATCACAACATGCCCTGCAAAAACAGGTTAGACGTCCTCTACTTTGTTGTTGCAAGTTTTACGTGGCTGCTACGGGCTTAGCAAGAATCGTTCTTACCTACGCATCAAAACCACAACGATAGTTTGTCAAGTTGGTGCTGTTTTAACCTTCGCAAGGACCGGGCGTAGCCACACTCGGTTCAACTAAAGTGAGAGAGACAGACACCCGCCAGTCACCTTTAAGCAACGAGTGCTCGCAACGGTGAAACAAGTCTCGCGTAAGCGTACGCGTAATGTCGGTCCGGGCCGCTTCATCTCACAATACCGCTGAACCAAAGTATGACATGCTGGTAAGCAGTATGAGTTATATCGCCCACAACTCACTTGTGTTCTACTCGTGCATAGCATCAACACATAAAACTAGGCTCGGATGCCACTGATGGGGAACGTAGTAATTTCAAAAAAATTCCTACGCACACGCAAGATCATGGTGATGCATAGCAACGAGAGGGGAGAGTGTTGTCCACGTACCCTCGTAGACCGAAAGCGGAAGCGTTAACACAACGCGGTTGATGTAGTCGTACGTCTTCACGATCCGACCGATCAAGCACCGAACGCACGGCACCTCCGAGTTCAGCACATGTTCAGCTCGATGACGTCCCTTGACCTCCGATCCAGCCGAGTGTTGAGGGAGAGTTTCGTCAGCACGACGGCGTGGTGACGATGATGATGTTCTACCGACGCAGGGCTTCGCCTAAGCTCCGCTACGATATTATCGAGGTGTAATATGGTGGAGGTGGGCACCGCACACGGCTAAAAGATCGTTGATCAATTGTGTCTAGAGGTGCCCCCCCCGCCCCCGTATATAAAGGTGCAAGGGGGAGGCCGCCGGCCTAGGAGGTGTGGCGCGCCAGGAGGAGTCCTACTCCTACCGGGAGTAGGACTCCCCCTTTTCCATGTTGGACTAGGAGTGGAAGGTGGAGGAGGTGGAGGGGAGGAAGGAAGGGGGGGCGCCGCCCCCCTCTCCTTGTCCTATTTGGACTGGGGGGGGGGGAAGGGGGGCGCGGCCCTCCCATAGCCTCCTCTCCTCTCTTCCACCTAGGCCCACTAAGGCCCATTAAGTTACCGGGGGGTTCCGGTAACCTCCCGGTACTCCGGAAAAATCCCGATTTCACCCGGAACACTTCCGATGTCCAAACATAGGCTTCCAATATATCAATCTTTACGTCTAGACCATTTCAAGACTCCTCGTCATGTCCGTGATCACATCCGGGACTCCGAACAACCTTCGGTACATCAAAACATATAAACTCATAATATAACTGTCATCGTAACGTTAAGCGTGCGGACCCTACGGGTTCGAGAACTATGTAGACATGACTGAGCCACCTCTCCGGTCAATAACCAATAGCGGAACCTGGATGCTCATATTGGTTCCCACATATTCTATGAAGATCTTTTATTGGTCAGACCGCATAACAACATACGTTGTTCCCTTTGTCATCGGTATGTTACTTGCCCGAGATTCGATCGTCGGTATCTCGATACCTAGTTCAATCTCGTTACCGGCAAGTCTCTTTACTCGTTCCGTAATACATCATCCCGCAACTAACTCATTAGTTACAATGCTTGCAAGGCTTATAGTGATGTGCATTACCGAGTGGGCCCAGAGATACCTCTCCGACAATCGGAGTGACAAATCCTAATCTCGAAATACGCCAACCCAACAAGTACCTTTGGAGACACCTGTAGAGCACCTTTATAATCACCCAGTTACGTTGTGACGTTTGGTAGCACACAAAGTGTTCCTCCAGTAAACGGGAGTTGCATAATCTCATAGTCATAGGAACATGTACAAGTCCTGAAGAAAGAAATAGCAACATACTAAACGATCGAGTGCTAAGCTAACGGAATGGGTCAAGTCAATCACGTCATTCTACTAATGAGGTGATCCCGTTAATCAAATGACAACTCATGTCTATGGCTAGGAAACATAACCATCTTTGATTAACGAGCTAGTCAAGTAGAGGCATACTAGTGACACTCTGTTTGTCTATGTATTCACACATGTATTATGTTTCCGGTTAATACAATTCTAGCATGAATAATAAACATTTATCATGATATAAGGAAATAAATAATACTTTATTATTGCCTCTAGGGCATATTTCCTTCACATGTGACCCCTGTTTGTATTTAATGCTATGTGGCTCTTCTGGGCCTTTATCTATATGAGTTTGCGTTATGTTGTGATGCCATGTTGTACAACACATACTTGCATGTTATGCGTACGTGTAACGTGTATTGCTATGTGTGGGATCTAACAACCTAGTTGTCTATCCTTGGTAGCCTCTCTTATGGGGAAATGTAGTCTAGTGCTTCCACCGAGCCATGGTAGTCCGCTACAGCCCGGTTTACCGGAGTCCTTCTAGCCCAGCACTACTGCTCCGGAACACTTAGACTGGCCGGCATGTGATTCACTTTGTTCCTGTGTCTGTCCCTTCGGGGAAATGTCACGCGGTGACATCCGGAGTCCTGCCTAGCCTGCTACAGCCCGAGTTCCCGGAGTCCTGTTAGCCCTGTTGCTAGAGCCCGGATTCACACACTGCTGACCGACATGCTCGATGTTGTTTCATGTATGCATGTCCCCATAAGTTAGTGCCACTTTGGGTTCTCGACTAGTCATGTTGGCTCGGGTTCTCTGTCATATGGATGCTAGCGACACTATCATATACGTGAGCCAAAAGGCGCAAACGGTCCCGGGCCATGGTAAGGCGACACCCGTGGGAATACCGTGCGTGAGGCCGCAAAGTGATATGAGGTGTTACATGCTAGATCAGTGTAACTTAGAATTGGGGTCCTGACAACGGGTATGACGGCCTCAATGCCGACGAGCCTGCGCTAGGAGTTGGCGGGTGCCTACCTTTCGAGGTTGGCTGCCCTGCCTTTACACGAGAGCTGCGGCAAGTCCGTTGGCCGTCCATTCGCACGTTCAAGCTAGAAATACCCGAGAAGTACGACGGGAGACTGAACCCAGCAGAGTTCCTGAGCATCTACACCATCGTTGTTCAGGCTGTCGAGGGAAGAGATGAGAAGGTGTTTGCCAACTACTTCCCTTTGGCCTCAAGTCCAATGTGAGGTCTTGGCTGATGCACGTACCAGAGAACTCCATTTCGTCGTGGGCTGACCGGTGCCACGAGTTCATCAGCGCCTTTACTGGCGGTCTTCAAGAACCCGGCAGGGCCAGCGATTTGCTACTACTCTAGCAGAAGGAAGGAGAAACCCTCCGTAAGTATTTACAGAGATTCAGCAAAGGTCATAGAAATATCCCAAATATCCATCCGGCAGCCGTAATAGCTGCCTTCCAGTCCAACGTGCGCAACTGGCGTATTCGTTCCAAGATGAAAGTGTGGTTGCCCAAGACCGTGAAGGATCTTTACACACTGATAAGTGTGCTCGGATGGAGGAGGGAAGGAAGTTGCCCGGAGAGGAAGATTGCACCAACGTTGATTCAGAAGATGATGATGAATCAACCAGTCAGAAGAAGAGCAAGAAGCGCAGTAAGAAGCGAGGAGATAAGGCAGTGATGACTGTTGAAGGATCGGGTATGCCTAGTACTGGCAAGAAGGCCAAAGCTAAGGCCCCCGGTAAGAAAGTTGTCACGTGCACTGACTGCTGGGAAACCGCTGCTGCCGAGAAAGCTGGGAAAGGCGATGGGCCATACTGCAAGATTCATCGGACCAAGGGCCACGACCTTCAAGAGTGTTACCAGGTTGAGCAGCTTGTCAAGAAACAGAGGGAGAATATGAGAAGCGTGATAAGGAAAAAGGTCAGAATGTTGCTGGCAGTAAGGGCCGAGGTGGTGAAGTGAATCTCCTAGGAAAACCCTTTTGGAACCAAGGAAAGCCCGCCAGAGGTCGAGAGAAGGAAACCTGTGATGATGAAAGTGATGGAGGGGATGAAGAGGAAACCAGTGAGCAAGAGTTTCGGAAGGCCACAGACGCCCTGTGCATTAACAGAGGTGCATCTCTGCACACTTCTCACCGCTGGCTCAAACGGTGAGCACGAGAAGTCAATGCCGTGGAACCTGCGGCAGAGGCCCGGAAGCCGCTCAAATGGTCCTGTACGCCCATCATCTTTGACGAGGAGGATCACCCTAGCCGTACCACTTCGGTAGGATGTTTGCTGTTGTTTGTCTCCCCAACAATTCGCAACCTCAAGGTCACAAAGATGCTGGTGGACAGCGGGGCCGGGTTGAATCAGATTTCCCTGGCAGTAATCAGCATGCTTCAGATAGGAGAAGAAGAGCTAGAGGTTACCGGCACGTTTCAAGGAGTTAATTCCGGCAGGAGCCATCCTAAGGGAAAGATCACGTTGCCGGTAACGTTTGGGGGAGAAATCAACTACCGGACTGAGAGGATTATGTTTGTTCTGGTTGATCTCCCCCTACCGTACAATGGGATTCTTGGACGCCCAGCCCTGGCTAAGTTCATGGCGGCATCCCACTATGCCTACAACACCTTAAAGATGCCTGGGCCACTGGGAGTCATCGCCATCCCATCAGATGAGAAGGATGCAATCATTTGTGTGGACAAGCTGTACCGGGACGCGGTCGCGGCAGCGACAGCTGCCGCCAAGGAAAGTAAATAAAGAAGAGATATTGTAGGGACTTCGGCAGAGAGTCCGGGAAGCGTGCCCCCACCGAGGGCACGACACGCACTGACGACATGCCGGAGTGTTCTAACAGCAAGAGATCTAAGGTCGCTGCACCCCAAGTGAAGAAGGTCCCGGCAAGGCTGGCTGGCGTTGATGCTACTTTCACTATCAATGCCACCCTCGATGATAAATAGGAAAGCGCCCTCGTTGACTTCCTGCGGGAGAATATCGATGTGATTGCCTCGCAACCATCTGATATCCCTGGTGTTCCCAGGGAGGCAATCGAGCACCACCTTGTTGTCTGCCCACATGCCGACCTGTCAAGTAGAAAGTCCGGAAGTAGGCCTTGGAGAGGCAGAAGTTCATTGCAGAAGAGATCAAGAAGCTTGAGGCAGGTGGTTTGGTCAGAGGAGTACTGCATCCTACGTGGTTGGCAAATCCAGTGGTAGTCCGGAAGGCTAACGGGAAGTGGAGGCTTTGCATAGATTTCACATATCTCAACAAGGCTTGCCCGAAAGACCCATTTCCCTTGCCGTGCATCGACTAGATTGTGGATTCCACTTCAGGTTGTGATTTGTTCTCCTTTCTGGACGCATCCTCTGGGTATCACCAAATCTTTATGTCCAAGGAAGATGAAGAGAAGACGTCGTTCATCACTCCGTGTGGTACGTACTGCTTTGTGTGCATGCCATTCGGATTCAAGAGTGTCGGGTCCACTTTTGCAAGGGCAATCCAGATTGGTTTTGAGCTACAGTTACACAAAAACATAGAAGCCTAGATGGATGATATTGTGGTCAAGACCAAGGATAAGGCCACCCTTTTTCAGGATTTGGAGGAGACATTTGGTAATCTGTGCAAGATCAATCTGAAGCTCAACCCGGAGAAGTGTGTATTTGGTGTTCCCTCCGGCAAGTTTCTTGGGTTCTTTGTATCCCATCACGGAATCGAAGCCAACCCCGACAGGATCAAGCCCATCGAGCAGATCCAAGCGCCAAGGATAGTCAAGGGTGTGAGGCGCCTGACAGGATGTGTTGGCGCACTAAGCAGATTCATCTCCAAGTCTGGCGAGCGCGCCCTGCCGTTCTTCAAAATTTTGAAGAAGGCCGGTCCTATGAAGTGGACCCCAGAAGCAGATGCAGATTTGCAAGAATTGAAGGCCTACTTGTCCTCTATGCCTACCTTGGTTGCTCCCAAACCCCAGCAGCCGTTGTTGCTATACTTGGCGGCAACCAGCCAAGTTGTCAGTGCGGCCTTAATTAGTAGCACAGCGAGAAGTGGATGAGGCCGAAAGTGAGTAGAGACCGGCATAATCAGAGAAGGATCAAGACAGCAATGAGCACGGCAACAAGAGCAACCCCAAGGATGCGGAAAGGAAGAAAGTGGTGCAGCGCCTAGTCTACTTCGTCAGCTCGTTGTTACAGGGGGCTAGATCGAGGTACTCTGGCATGCAGAAGTTGATCTTTGGCCTCAAGGAAACTTCGCCACTACTTGCAAGCCCATGAGATCACGGTTGTTACTCGTTTTCCATTACAAAGGATACTCCGAAACCCTGAGTCTACCGGCAGAATAGTGGAGTGGGCTTTGGAGTTATCCATCTTTGGTTTGAAGTTTGAGAGCACATCAACTATTCAGAGCAGGGCGTTGGCAGAGTTTATTGCAGAATCTGACACCAACCCCTAATGAGGAAATGACAGAGACAGTTATCCCCGTCGAGGAATCACCCCAAGAATGGATTATGTATTTTGATGGTGCTTTTCCCCTACAAGGTGCAGGAGCTGGCGTGCTTCTTATCGCTCCCTTTGGGGAGCACATGAAGTACGTCCTCCAAATGCATTTTGCCCGGGAAGAAGCAACCAACAATACAGCTGAGTATGAAGGCTTCTTGCCGGTCTCAAGATTGCAGCTGAATTGGCAATTAAGAAGTTAATCATTCGAGCAGATTCACCGCTTGTGGTGAGACAAGTCAACAAGGATTATCGAAGTCCATTGATGGAGGCATATGTCGAGGAAGTGAGGAGAATGGAGGAGCGCTTTGACTGATTGCAAACAGAGCACATACCCCGTGCGGAAAACAGCATAGCCGATCATCTGTCAAATTGTGCTGCGCAGAAGCTTCCTGTGGAACCAGGGATTTTTGTTCTACTCAGCCCTCCGTATCGCCAGCAACAATGGCCCGGAAGAGGAGAAAGTTGGACTACGGTAAGCCTCTCCGGACAGAGCTGTCCGCTCCCGGCAAAGACCCTGCCGGAAACAACTCCTCATAGCCTGCCAGACCACCCCCTCCATCAGGGCCCATGGACCCCACGAACGAGGCTGGTGCTCCCGCAACAGAGGTGCCGCTAGTCCTTGTTGTCGTGCCCAGACTCCAACTTGGGCAAGGCACATTGTCCGCTTCCTACAAACTGGAGAGCTTCTCGGCGACCAAGATGAAGCTGAAAAGGTAGCCCGAAGGGCCAGTATGTATCATTTTGTCAATGACACTCTGTATAGAAGGAGGCCCAACGGTGTGAAATTGAAGTGTGTCTGATAGGAAGAAGGAAAGGAACTGCTTGCTGAGATTCACACAGGAATGTGCGGCTCCCACGTTGGATCAAGGGCATTAGTTGGGAAAGCATTCCGGCAAGGATTCTATTGGCCCACAGCCCTCCAAGATGCGGATGAGCTAGTCACAAAATGTGAAGCATGCCAGTTCCATTCCAAGAAAACACACCTGCCTGCCCAAGCTCTTCAAACAATCCCTCTATCATGGCCATTTTCGGTCTGGGGGCTCGATATCCTCGGCCCCTTCCCCTGAGCAATCGGGGGCTTTGAATTCTTGTTCGTTGCCATCGACAAGTTTACAAAGTGGCCGGAAGTGACTGCCATGAGAAAGGTGACTGCTCAGTCAACTATCAAGTTCTTGAAAGAATTGGTGTGCCGTTTTGGAGTTCCGTCAAGAATCATCGCCGATAACGGCACCCGGTTCACGAGCCGCGCCTTCATGCAATATGGTCATGCCCTCGGATACCAGATCTCATTCACCTCTGTGGCAAACCCCTGGAGCAATGGACAAGCTGAGAGGGCGAACACTGAAGTGCTGCATGGACTCAAGACAAGAACTTTTGAAATGTTGTAGAAGCACGGCAGGCGGTGGATCAAGGAGCTTCCGGTAGTTCTGTGGTCCCTCAGAATGACACCAGACCGAGGTACCGGGCAGACTCCCTTCTGCCTGGTCTATAGGGCTGAAGCAGTTATCCCCACGGGACTCATTTACGGGTCGCCTCGAGTGCTTTCCTACGATGAAGTAGCGCAAGATTAGCACCGGCATGACGACGCTGTGCTACTCGAGGAGAACCGTCTTCGGGTTGCTACGCGTGTTGCATGCTACAAGCAAGCCCTGCGTCGCTATCATAGCCGCAGGGTTCACGCCCGGTGTTTTGAGGAAGGTGACCTTGTCCTTAGGCGCCTTCACTCTGCCAAGGGTACAAACAAGTTGTCACCAAAGTGGGAAGGCCCTTACCGGGTAGTACGAGTCACCAGACCTGGCGCAGTCCGTCTGGAGACCGGAGATGGCAGTCAGATGCAAAACTCATGGAATATTGAGCATCTGCACAAGTTCTACCTGTAAGGCACGGCTGTCGGGCCCTGCCTGGCAGCCACCCATTTGTACAGGACTTGCCTCAGCTGCATGTAACCCCTTGTACAAAGCCAGGGCGATGACCCTGTGCAAGAGAAAATAAAGAAGCGTTGTGGGGGGCCCCGACCAAGATTGCATGCATGCATGAGCATTCCAAGATCAGTGCATAAGCATTTCATGAGCATTTGCATATTCATATAGATAGGATCACATCCTGCATTCATTCTCATCTGCATGAAGCTGCAGGTTCCTCCCGTGGACTTGGCTTCGACAAGGAGTTGAGAATATTGCCCGGCACAGCGATCCCCGGCAAGCCAAACAGATAAGGTTTTACCTCATATCCATTAGTGTTCTATAAGGCTATAACTTGAGCATGAGAAAGCTTCGCCACTCTTTTGAGACTCAGGTGCTCCCATCCATGACTCGAACGCTGCTTCGATCAGGATGGTCGCAGTGGCCTTTGGAAAAAACAAGTTGGCAGGGGGCTGGTCCCTCTGTCTGTTCCCCGGCAGACGCAGCTCTTCGGCAGACCAGAAGGGTACCGGCAGGATAGCCTGCCAGGGAAAAACTCGTTTATTTATATTAAAGAGGCATCTCACCTGTGCATGGACATACACATGCACGGGTTCCCGGCAAGGTTCATCTATTTCATTAATATGCTGATATAAGTACAAGCATTATAGAAAACAATCATAGACTCGAGAGATTACTTTTTTGAATTAAAATTTGGCAAATGCCTACAGATTTAAGATTGAAAAAGATAAGTGCTCCGTAATGCCCTTTCTTGTCCCTCTCCTCCTAGGCACGACCGTTGAAGGCGAGGAGGGCAAAAGGAGTGCCTGGGCAGGAACCCAGCCCGCTCCCCTCGGGCTCTAGGAGAGGTAGCCCGGCGGGAATGGGAACGCGAGGGAATGCCTCAATGGAGAGCACGGCGGAGGCGACCCCGTCGACCACCGCCACCAGGGTCAGCAGGACTCGGCAGGGCTGACGGAGCTGCAGTCCGAGAGGAAGTCTGCTGGGGTCCAGCTGGAGGACAGCTGGAGGAGCCCGGGAACACCATCTGCACCTCTGCATCCAACTCCCCGGCAATTCACATTGCTAGGGATGAGATGCGGATGCAGATGATGGTGCTGTTGTCTCGTGAAGATGGTGCGGGCGGCGATCAGCCGGAGTCTGGGTCGTCGCTCCCTCGCCTGCTGCCGTCGTCATCACCGTCACTGTCCTCCTCGTCGCTTTCGCTCGAGGAGGAGCTTTCCTCGTCAAGAGAAAAGCCTCCCTTGCCAGGCAGGGAAGCCTGGCAAGGGCCAAGGACACCCCCAGAAGTAGACAACCAAAGCATACCAGCAGAGCCTACCGGGACTCACGAAGGCGAAACCACCTCACCAACCACTCTACCACGACCCACGTCGTCGATCAGTGCGGTGTCAGGCTGCAAAGTGATTAAGTGGTAGCCATTCGCCACATGGCAGCCATTTTCTGCAGGAGAAACCCACAAGTGACACCCGTCTGCGACGTGTCCAGCAAATAGGCGCGGAGCTGGCAAGATAGCTCGGCAAGCCTTGCCGGGCAACCAACTATGTGACATTGAGCGGTGCATTTAATGCGCCCTGTCAGCCCGCAGAGTTAGGTATGATAGCACTGTTTGCTATCTTATTAGTGTGTAATGACTACTTTGCCACTGTGGTAACCCCTTGATCTATAAAGGAGGCCCATGGCAACCGTATAAAGGGTTACAAGGTTGGATAACTCACACCCTCATACGCACGTAGTCGCTGCTGCCCCGAGGCAACCCCTGCCGGGAAAGTGTACTACGCTCAGCCACCACCTTTCCACCATCAATCCACCAAAGCAGGAGTAGGGTTTTACGCCTCGCGGTGGCCTGAACCTGGGTAAAATTTCCTGTGTGATCTCTGACATGCTACCCCACACTCGTGTGCTCTTCGTGCAATGCGTTGCCCCCCTGCCGAACGAGCAAGGGGCCTCCTGGTCCCATAGGTGGTCGTGGTTTCCCGCGACAGATCCGGTAACCCGTTAACAGCCCGGACCAATGGGGATTTTCCATGTGTAAAATTCTGAATGGCCAGAGGAACCACGTGTCGGCTCACCGTTGGGACATATGTCATCCACTCGTTTGACCGAAGGCGCCTATGATACGTCGACACGTGGCACGGCCCAATGAAAGTGAGTTAAGTCGACTAGAGGTGGGTGAATAGGCGATTTTTACAAATTTGTCACTAAGGAATTTCAGGCTGAGGAAATTCCTAATTCACGAACGAATAGCAGTGGAATAAGTACTCAACTGCAAGCATAACAGAATAGAAGCACAGTCATCATGATGAAATGAAAACAAGCACATAGTACAGACAGCGTAAACACAGGATAAGCAGGCTGAAGACAAACTGACTGAAGAAATTGAACTGAGGAATTAGAGAAAGTCTTCAAATAGTAATGATCAAGTGCACAACACAGTAATGAGGAAATGAAAGGGTTGAGGAAATAGAACCAGTAGCTCAGGGAAGACAATGATTTGGTAGACCAGTTCCAACTACAGTGACAGTCGTATGTCTGGTTGGAGCGGCTAGGTATTTAAACTTGAGGACACGCAGTCCCGGACACACAGTCCTCACCGTATTGTTCTTGAGCTAAGGTCACACAGACATCGCCCAATCACTCATGGTAAGTCTGCAGGTGACTTCCAAACCTTCACAAACTCGGTCACTCGGCGATCCACAATTTCGTCTTGGATGCTCTAGACCATGACGCCTAACCATCTGGAAGATGCACAGTCTTCAAAGGTAACAAGCATCAGATCCACATAGGAACAATTTCTTCAGTGATGCTCAATCACTTTGGGTTTGTAGGTGTTTGGGTATGGGTTTTCCTCACTTGATGATTTTCGCTCAAAGTCCTCGGAGGATGGGATGCTCTCAATGACAAGTGTCAGTTTCTCTCGGAGCAGCCAACCAGCTAGTGGTTGAAGGGGGCGGCTATTTACAGCCTAGGGAGCAGCCCGACATGATAAGACATAAATGCCCTTCAATGATATGACTTTTAGGTGGGTAAGATATTTTGGAACAGCTGGCGTGTAGCATAGCAACGGTCGGATATTTGATCTATCAAATTCCTTAGGGCTATCATGTTCCTCACTTGTAGGCAATCCGCACTAGTGAATTCCTAACTCCTTAGTCAGAACAAATTCCTCAGAGACTAGAAGATCTTCGTCTCTGTCACTGAAGAAATTGACTAGACTGTATGAGATTTCCAATGGCTTCACTCGAAAGGATTGATAGGTGTAGGATTTTAAGATGAGCATCACTTGGAAACTTTTCCTTAGTTTTTCCTCGACCCCCTTTAACAGTACGGTGTTTCCTATGACTCAAGAAAGAGAAAATGAAACTACGAAAACAAAAGTATTCACGCTTCATGTTCCTCGCATGAATATCAAGTCTTCACGGTCACACCAATTTCTTCACTTTCAAAGTCTTCAGAAAGCCAAAGTCTTCAGTTGAAGACATTCATTTTTAAGAGTCGACTTTCTCTGTAAATATCAAACTCCTCATAATCTTATAGACCTATGTACACTCACAAACAAGTTAGTCCCTTAACCTATAAGTCTTCAATACACCAAAATCACTAAGGGGCACTAGATGCACTTACAATCTCCCCCTTTTTGGTGATTGATGACAATTTAGGTTAAGTTTTCAACGGGGATAAACCTATGAAGTGTAAATACTGATATTGAGGAATTTGATTGCAAGATATAGAAGAACCCCCCTGAAGATGTGCATATGTGAGGAATTTTCTTTTGAATCAATGCACATTCAAGAGTAGAATCATGTATATGTAATGCCCACGATGCGGCTATATCTCCCACGTGTCGAGGCACGACTTAGAGGCATAACCGCATAGTGGTTTTGTCGCAAGAAGGGTCATCTTCACACAATCCCATGTAATGAACAATAATGGGATAAAGAGTTGGCTTACAATCGCCACTTCACACAATACATAAATAAATATCATACATCATCCAAAATACAAACATATAGACCGACTACGGTCAAAATCCAGATGAAAATAAGATAACCCCAAATGCTAGATCCCCGATCGTCCCAACTGGGCTCCACTACTGATCATCAGGAAAAGACACATAGTAACGACCACGTTCCTCGTCGAACTCCCACTTGAGATCGACGCCATCATCTGCACTGGCATCGTCGGCACTGCAACTGTTTTGGTAGAATCTGTGAGTCACGAGGACTCAGCAATCTCACACCCGCGAGATCAAGACTATTTAAGCTTATAGGAAAGGATGGCGCAAAGAGGTGGAGCTGCAGCGGCAAAAGCATATATGGTGGCTAACTTGCGCAAATGAGAGCGAGAAGAGAAGCAACGGAACGGACGTCATCTAGCAATGACCAAGAAGAGGTCCTGAACACCTACTTACGTCATGCATAACTCAGACCGTGTTCACTTCCCGGACTCCGCCGAGAAGAGACCATCACGGCTACACACGCAGTTGATGTGTTTTAATTGGGTCAAGTGACAAGTTCTCTACAACCGTATATTAACAAATTCCCATCTGCCTCATAACCGCGGGCACGGCTTTCGAAAGATAATACCCTACAGGGGTGTCCCAACTTAGCCCATCATAAGCTCTCACGGTCAACGAAGGATAAACCTTCTCCCGGAAAGACCCGATCAGTCTCGGAATCCCGCTTTACAAGACATCTCGACAATGGTAAAACAAGACCAGCAAAGCCACCCGAATGTGCCGACAAATCCCGATAGGAGCTGCACATATCTCGTTCTCAGGGCACACCGGATAAGCGAAGCATACAGGTACCAACATAACCCAAGTTGCCAAGGGACGGTCCCGCACGGTGCTCTAGTTTGGACCAGCACTCAGAGGAACACTGGCCCGGGGGTTAAAATAAGATGACCCTCGGGCTTGCGAAAACCCGGGGGAAAAGGCTTAGGCGGCAAATGGTAAAACCAAAGTTGGACCTTGCTGGAGGAGTTTTATTCAAGGCGAACTGTCAAGGGGGTCCCATAAATCACCCGACCGTGTAAGGAACGCAAACTCAAGGAACATAATCCCGGTATAACAGTAACTAGGGCGGCAAGAGTGGAACAAAACACCAGGCATAAGGCCGAGCCTTCCACCCTTTACCAAATATATATAGATGCATTAATTAAATAAGAGATATTATGGTATCCCAACATATCCATGTTCCGACATGGAACAAACTTCAACTTCACCTGTAACTAGCAACGCTATAAGAGGGGCTGAGCAAAAGCGGTAACATAGCCAAACAACGGTTTGCTAGGAAAGGATGGTTAGGGCTGACATGGCTAAAATGGGAGACATGATATAGCAAGTGATAGGTAGCGAGCATGGCAATAGAGTGAACAACTAGCATAGCAAAGATAGAAGTGATTTCGAGGGGTGGTCATCTTGCCTGCAAGGTTCTCAGAGTTGTCGAAAGCTTGATCCTCGTAAGCATACTCGACAGGTTCCTTGTTCACGCACTCGTCTCCCGGCTCTACCCAAGACAAGAATACAACCAAACGGAACCACAATCAACAACGGGAAATGCGCAAGCAACATGATGCAAAACATGTAAGATATGCAAGATATGATATGCGATGCATATGCGTGCTCCGGAGGGGAAAAGATGAACATGGCAGTAACTTGGCAAACCAAGCATGCCACTGGAAAGATGAGATGATTTCGGTCGAAATCGATATAAAGATCACCGGAATCGGATGCACGGTTTGCAAATGGCAAGCAAAACAAGAATGACACGAATCTGCGATTAACAGCATGATAGCACTTAAAATGCAACAAAAAACAATGCTACAGCACCCCAACATGGAAACAAAGCACATGGCAGTAATCTAGAGGAGATTCTTGACAAAAGATGAACATTGAGCTACGGCTAGTTCACAATACATCAAGCTCAAACAAGCATGGCAAAAGTGCAAAAGACTACAGGTTCACAAACTTGGTGAAAAACTGGACATGGCAGTAAACAGCATCAGGTAGCAATGTCCAGAGCACGGAATCAACATTCTACAGGAACTTAAAATAGCAAAGAAAGGCATGGCAGTGTTCTACTAAATGCACATGACAAAAGTCTCTTACTGACCATAAACCAAAAAGGAACAGAAGATATGATGGCAAGCATCTAAACATAGCAAGTTCCGTTATCAGGTTTCAGACTTAGCAGAAAACAGAGCATGGCAGAAATATTAATATGTAGGCCTCTTTGTGAGCTTCATGCGCTCACTACAGAGCAATGCATTTCAAAACAAGCACACTTACAGCAATATGGCATGTTTATGAAGCTATACATGGCAAGAACAATTGCATAGCCTGTATGGATCAACTACAATAAGCTTGGCAAAATTGCATATCATGTTAAGAATCTGCCAGAAATATTTCATTACAAACGTAGAGCAAGATTGAGTCATGCTATGGCACTCCATAATTGCAAACAATTGAAGGAATGGATCAACTACAACTATAGCTACAAAACATACTTACTGAACATCTCCAAAATATGCATGGATCTCTCTGTAGCATCAAGTTTACATGGCAACAAAATTACAGCAGACAAGGACTTAGAGAAATCACTAAGTCCCTGAAATCAGAAATATTACGGGGCCTACTTTGCATGCTTGTGCTAGTCACCATAGAGACCACAAAAATATATGAACTACACCACTGGAAAGATGGCATGGCATACTTTAAAACACATGTAGAGCTGATGCTCAAAAGATGCACAGATTTAAAGATACAAAAATGACAAATCTCCAAGTTCCGTTAAGAACCAGAGAATAACAGCAACTAGCCCTCTTCCAACAGAGATTTGGGCATCAAGATGACCTCTAATGAACATGGTGCAATTGAACAAAATGAAGAGCATCACGAGACTAACAATTTGACATATTAGACGCGCGAATCGGAGCTACATGCACGGAGTTATAGCTATACGAACAGAGGCACATGCTGGAATAATTTCAACACAGAGAAAAAAGGGGGGCGAGAAAGTCAACGGACCGAACGGATCTGGATCGGACGAGCTCCTCGAGCTCGAGCTCGGGCTCGGCCGGAGCGGGCATCGGAGGAGGAGAGGGAGGCCGCGGGCCTCGGGCTCTGGCGGAGGAGAGGGAGGCCGGAGGGGCGGCGCGCCTCGGCGGCTCGCCGGAGCCGGCGTGGAGGCGGCGGCCGGAGCCGGCGAACGGCGGCGAAGCGGGGCCCGACGGGCGCGAGGCAGCGCACGGCGAGGCAGAGGAGCGCGTGCGCGGGACGAACCGGCGGGGCGCGGGCGGCGGCGAACGGGCCGGCGGGCCCGCGGCGGGCTTCGCGGGCCGCGCGGCGGGAGGCTGGAGGCGGACCACGTGTCGCCACGGGACTGGTCGGGCGGCGCGGCGGACGTTGTCCGGCCGGAGCGGACGCGTCCGGCGCGGCGCGGAGGCAGTCTCTAGGGTTTCGTCTGCGATTCCGTTTTTCGGGGGAGATGGAGTTTTATAGGTAGAGGGAGCTAGGAGACTCCAAATGAGGCGCGGTTTTCGCCCACACGATCGTGATCGAACGACCTAGAGCATGGAAGAGAGTTTGGTGGGTTTTGGGCTGGTTTTGGAGGGGGTTTTTGCTGGACACTCAAATGGACTTTGCGGATGCCCGGTTAACCGTTGGAGTACCAAACGACCTCCGAATGGAACGAAACTTGACCGGTAGTCTCCGGGTGGTATATTAAGGCCACTAGACAAGCCTCGGTCCATTCGGAGAAAGTTTGACAGACGCACACGAAAGAAAACAAGAGGGGTGCACCGGAGGAGATAGGAGCGCCGAATTGGAAAACGGACAACGGGGAAAATGCTCGGATGCATGACACGAACACGTATGCAAATGCAAAGCACATGAAGACATGATATGAAAATGCATGACATGAAAAAATACAAAACGAAATACAAAACCCGACAACAGAGGGAAAATCATATCACATAGCCGGAAATGGCAAGAGTCGGAGTTACAAATATGGCAAGTTACATGCGGGGTGTTACAACACTCCACCACTACGAGAGGATCTCGTCCCGAGATCTAGGACTGAAAGAACTCTGGATATTCGGAACGGAGATGGTCCTCGCGTTCCCAGGTGGCTTCCCGGTCGGAATGGTGCGACCACTTCACTTTCAGGAATTTGATGGACTTGTTGCGAGTCTTGCGCTCAGTTTCTTCAAGAATAGCAACGGGGTGCTCATGATAAGACAAATCTTCCTGGAGGTCAATCTCTTCGAAGTTGATAGTGCGCTCAGGCATCTTGAAGCACTTGCGGAGCTGTGACACGTGGAACACATCGTGCACGTTCGCGAAGTTGGAAGGAAGCTCAAGTTGATAGGCGAGGTCGCCTCTTTTGCCAATGATCTTGAAAGGACCCACGTATCTAGGGGCAAGCTTCCCTTTGATACCGAAGCGACGAGTGCCTTTCATTGGAGAGACGCGGAGGTAGACATGGTCTCCGATCTCGAAAGCCAAATCACGATGCTTACTATCATAGTAGCTCTTCTGGCGCGATTGCGCGGCTTTGAGATTATCACGGATGACTTTACACATTTCTTCAGCTTCAGTGATTAAGTCATTGCCAAGAAGTTGGCGTTCACCAGTCTCTGACCAATTGAGAGGAGTACGGCACTTTCTGCCATAGAGAATCTCGAATGGGGCCTTGCCCGAACTCGCTTGGAAGCTGTTGTTGTAGGAGAATTCAGCATAAGGAAGACAATCTTCCCATTTCATGCCAAAGGAAATGACACAAGCCCTGAGCATATCTTCAAGAATTTGATTGACTCGCTCGACTTGGCCACTAGTTTGAGGATGGAAAGCTGTGCTGAAGCGAATGTTTGTGCCCATGGCCTTTTGGAAGGAGTCCCAGAACTTAGAGGTGAAGATGCTTCCACGATCAGAAGAAATCAATTGTGGAATGCCGTGCAAAGAGACAATTCTGGAGGTGTAAAGCTCTGCCAGCTGAGCTGCTGTGATGGATTCTTTGATTGGAAGGAAATGAGCCACTTTAGAGAGCTTGTCAATGACAACGAAGATAGCATCATTTCCGCGCTTGGACTTTGGAAATCCAGTCACGAAGTCCATTTCGATATGATCAAACTTCCATTCTGGGATAGCAAGAGGTTGGAGGAGACTAGCTGGTCGTTGGTGTTCTGCTTTCACTCTTCGGCAGACATCACATTCAGTCACGAATTGAGCAATTTCTCGCTTCATTCGAGTCCACCAATACGACTGCTTGAGGTCATGATACATCTTCGTACTTCCAGGATGAATGGAAAGGAGAGAATTGTGCGCCTCGTTCATTATGACTTTCCTTAGGTCACCTTTAGGAACCACAATCCGGTCCTCGAAGAACAAAGTGTCTCTGTCATCAATGCGATAGCACTTGTATTTGGAAAGGCCCTTATCGATACCACGTTTCACCTTCTTCACCATGGCATCAAGGAGTTGTGCCTCATGAATTTGATCTTCCAAAGTAGGAGATACTATGAGGTTGGCAAGAAAGCCTTGAGGAACAACTTGGAGATTTAGCTTGCGGAAAGCTTCACAAAGATCCGGTTGGAAAGGCTTGAGAATTAAGCTGTTGCAATAAGCCTTCCTGCTTAAAGCATCTGCAATGACATTTGCTTTGCCTGGAGTATATTCGATACCCGGATTGTACTCTTGAATCATTTCGACCCATCGAGTCTGCCTGAGGTTGAGGTTCGGCTGAGTGAAGATATACTTGAGACTCTTGTGATTAGTGAAAATGTCCACTTGTCTTCCCAACAAGAGATGTCTCCACGTAATCAATGCATGGACAACTGCCGCCAACTCAAGATCGTGAGTGGGGTAGTTCTTCTCGTTGGGCTTCAACTGCCGAGAGGTATAGGCCACAACTTTCTTCTCTTGCATTGACAAAGCACCGAGACCTTGGAGAGAAGCATCACAGAAAACTTCATACGGCTTGGATTCATCAGGAGGAGTCAAGACAGGAGCTGTGACTAGTTTCTCTTTGAGAGTGTTGAAAGCAACGTCACACTCAGGAGATCAGACATATTTCACATGCTTCTGCAGGAGGTTGGAAAGAGGTTTTGCAATCTTGGAGAAATTCTCAACGAATCTTCGGCAATAGCTTGCAAGACCCAGAAAACTTTAAAGCTGCTTGACATTTTGAGGAGGCTCCCAATCCACAACTGCGGACACCTTCTCGGGGTTAACAGCGATGCCGTTGGCAGAGATGATGTGACCAAGAAAAAGGACTTCATCGAGCCAAAACTCACATTTAGAGAACTTCACATAGAATTGATACTCTCTGAGCTTGTCGAGCACCAATCGCAAATGTTTGGCATGATCCTGCTTATTCTTGGAGAAGACCAAGATATCATCGAGATACACCAGAACGAATTCATTGGTATAGGGGCTGAAGATGAAATTCATCATCTGAGAGAAAACTGGAGGAGCATTGACAAGGCCGAAAGACACGACAGTATATTCATAAGAACCAAAGCTTGTTCTGAATGCTGTCTTGGGAATATCTTCTTCACGAATGCGAATCTGATGATAACCCATACGAAGGTCAAGCTTCGAGAATACTTTAGCACCTTTGAGTTGCTCAAAAAGCTCATTGATGTTGGGAAGTGGATACTTGTTCTTGATTGTCTTCTTGTTCAATGGACGGTAGTCGACACAAAGTCGGTCCGTGCCATCCTTCTTCTTGACAAAAAGAACACCACAACCCCATGGAGAAGATCTCGGTCTGATCAAACCCAGATGTTCTTGTTCATCGAGCTGTTTCTTCAATTCCTTCAGCTCGTTGGGTCCAAGATTGTATGGACGCTTGCAAACGGGTTCAGTGCCAGGCTCTAGTTCGATAACAAACTCAACTGGCCGATGAGGAGGCATACCCGGAAGCTCTTCTGGAAAGACATCTTGATACTCGCAAACGACTGGAATTTGAGAGATGTCATTCAATTCGCCCTTATCATTGAGAAAGAAAAACCGAATGGTTTCATCACGAGCGGCAAAAAACAATCACATCCTCAGACAAGTGTGTCAATTGAATTTCCCTGGCAGCACAATCAAGTTGAGCCTTGTGCTTAGAAAGCCAGTCCATCCCGAGAATAAGATCAATATCCGAGTCACCAAGAACAATAGGAGAAGACTGAAATTTATAGTCGCCTATCTTGATGGAAACATTCGGGACCATCGAGTTGGCTCTCATTGCCTTCCCCGGAGAAATAACACCCAAAGGTTTATCCAGATAAGACCAGGAAAACTCATGCTTGGCAAAAAACGGTCTTGACATGAAACAAAGTGATGCACCAGTATCAAAAAGAACTTTTGCAGGAATATCATTAACAGGAAGATTACCCATTATCACATCAGTAGATTCCTCCGCTTGAGCTGCATTCATCATGTTCACCTTTGCAGACTTTGGATTATGCTTGACCACTGCATTGCTGGAAGATCTGACAGGAGGAGGAGGAGGAAGACGCCTCTGGTTGAAGCACTTGTTAGCATAGTGACCTTTCTGCTGACATTTGTTGCAAGTCACCTCTGAGAGTGGACGGTGATAAGGAGCATTGGACTTTGGAGCTTGATTCTGAGACTTGTTCTGATAGACAGAGTTGGAAGAGTTGGAAGAACCATGGCCACCTTTGTTCTTCTGCTGGTAAGGCTGACGAAACGGAGGAGGAGGAGGCAACCAGAACTTCTGTTGCTTAGCTGTCACAAGTGAGGAAGAAGAAGACTGAACTGCGTCTCTGACTCTCTTCTTAGAAGCCTCACACTTGAGCTGAGCAGCCTCTTGCTTCAGTGCCATATTGTAGAATTGATCAAAGTGAGTAGGCTCAACAAGAACGAGAGCTAACTGCAGATCCTCTTTAAGGCCACCTCTGAAGTGATAGATCATGCTCTTTTCATCAGGAACGTCTTGTTTAGCGAAGCGAGCAAGTTTCTGAAACTGAATGTTGTATTGATACACATACATGTTGCCTTGCTTGAGATTGCGGAACTCCTCACGCTTGCTCTCAACAACACTTTGTGGAATGTGGTGCGCTTTGAAGTCCCGACAGAAGTCAGTCCAAGTGATCACACGACCTCCTCTGGAATCTTTGTATTGTTGATACCAATCAGCAGCTTGGTCCTTGATCTGGAAAGAAGCGAACTTGACAAAGTCCTCAGGCCTGACATTGCTACATTCAAAATGCTTGTTGATGTCCACGAGCCAATCATCGGCATCCGTGGCCTCGGCACAGTAGCTGAAAGACTTGGGCTGATTTGCGAGAAACTGGTTGAGAGTGGCAAAGTGAAACTGATTGTTGCCTTGACCTTGATTGCCTTGATTGCCTTGCCCTTGAGTACGTTCTTGCAAGAGTTGCAGAATCATTTGAGCATTGGCGTTGGTGGCTGCCATGATTGCTTGCCATGCCTCCGGAGGTGGAGGTGGTGGCGGAGGATTCGCTTGACTCCCTTCATTGCGATCCGGATTCTGACGCGTTGGCGGAGCCATCCGGAAGAGGGTGACATCCGTTAGCATCTTGATAGACAAACAGATAAGTAGAATCAACGGATAGAAATTGCAACATATAGTCTTCACAATAAACATTCGAACAAAGATGAACGAATGAATTCCGTAGTAAATCATCACACTTCCATAAGTTGAGAAGCCACTTGAAAAAGGTATGGAGTGAACATATGAATTCGAAGCAACTCGAATACCACAATACAAAATAAAACAAAGTATTGGCTTGCAAAATAAGCCGGAACAAACATATGATAGATATTTCGTCCGAAGTTTTCGTGGTGGGGCCCACACGGGCTCAATCGTACAGCACCATCATGTGCAAGGCTGTGCACATGACATACGAAGCGTCCCCGAGTCGGCAAAGCCATGGACTCTTTAAGACACTACGAGACCACTGTAAAATCAACCGTGGAAAGGCGGACCACTAGACGTCGAACCCCAATCTCATATCATGCGTTTGTCGGAAAGATATCCTAAGGCTACTAGAATTCCCACTTATAAACTCCCGAAACTTTCTGGTTATGCAATCTGGTGTAGGGGATACAGGGGACACAAAATATATCACCCAAACTATCAATCCCTAGATCCAGCTGTATCCATCCGTCAACACATAACCAAGAAATCTTCGGAAATCATTTACCTCAACCTTCGAAAAACATCCGTTATACAAGTTATGGCAATACTCCCGAACTCCCGCCCCAGTACTGGGTGGCGTCGAGGTGATCTCACCAACAACTGCATAAAAGAGATTTCGATGTCGGCGAAACTCAGGTATACCAGAACTGCAACGATAAAATTGTGACGACAACACCTCGGAGCTCAACTCCCCGGGACACTGCCACAACCCCTAAATGTCAGGAGGCACCAAGAACAATGTTCTCGTCACAAATCCATCGGAACGATTCCAAGATACCGCGTGATCCTAAAAAAAATTTAGTGAAATTTGAGGAGAGGGTAGTCAAAACTTCTACGTCAGGAGACCTCACCAGAGCGACGAAGGGACTGAGGAGTAAAAAGAATCCTACTCTCCGATATATATAATCCTAAGACTCAAAACATTTTGTTCTAGACTCAACAACGCCAGCGATTCGATCAAGCAGGGGGCTCCTAAGTCGGGGAAGGCTCTGATTACCAACTTGTAACGCCCACGATATGGCTATATCTCCCACGTGTCGAGGCACGACTTAGAGGCATAACCGCATAGTGGTTTTGTCGCAAGAAGGGTCATCTTCACACAATCCAATGTAATTAACAAGAATGGGATAAAGAGTTGGCTTACAATTGCCACTTCACACAATACATAAATAAATATCATACATCATCCAAAATAAAAACTTGAGGACACGCAGTCCCGGACACACAGTCCTCACCGTATTGTTCTTGAGCTAAGGTCACACAGACATTGCCCAATCACTCATGGTAAGTCTGCAGGTGACTTCCAAACCTTCACAAACTCGGTCACTCAGCGATCCACAATTTCGTCTTGGACGCTCTAGACCATGACGCCTAACCATCTGGAAGATGCACAGTCTTCAAAGGTAACAAGCATCAGATCCACATAGGAACAATTTCTTCAGTGATGCTCAATCACTTTGGGTTTGTAGGTGTTTGGGTATGGGTTTTCCTCACTTGATGATTTTCGCTCAAAGTCCTCGGAGGATGGGATGCTCTCAATGAAAAGTGTCAGTTTCTCTCGGAGCAGCCAACCAGCTAGTGGTTGAAGGGGGCGGCTATTTACAGCCTAGGGAGCAGCCCGACATGATAAGACATAAATGCCCTTCAATGATATGACTTTTAGGTGGGTAAGATATTTTGGAACAGCTGGCGTGTAGCATAGCAACGGTCGGATATTTGATCTATCAAATTCCTTAGGGCTATCATGTTCCTCACTTGTAGGCAATCCGCACTAGTGAATTCCTAACTCCTTAGTCAGAACAAATTCCTCAGAGACTAGAAGATCTTCGTCTCTGTCAGTGAAGAAATTGACTAGACTGTATGAGATTTCCAATGGCTTCACTCGAAAGGATTGATAGGTGTAGGATTTTAAGATGAGCATCACTTGGAAACTTTTCCTTAGTTTTTCCTCGACCCCCTTTAACAGTACGGTGTTTCCTATGACTCAAGAAAGAGAAAATGAAACTACGAAAACAAAAGTATTCACGCTTCATGTTCCTCGCATGAATATCAAGTCTTCACGGTCACACCAATTTCTTCACTTTCAAAGTCTTCAGAAAGCCAAAGTCTTCAGTTGAAGACATTCATTTTTAAGAGTCGACTTTCTCTGTAAATATCAAACTCCTCATAATCTTATAGACCTATGTACACTCACAAACAAGTTAGTCCCTTAACCTATAAGTCTTCAATACACCAAAATCACTAAGGGGCACTAGATGCACTTACAATCTCCCCCTTTTTGGTGATTGATGACAATTTAGGTTAAGTTTTCAACGGGGATAAACCTATGAAGTGTAAATACTGATATTGAGGAATTTGATTGCAAGATATAGAAGAACCCCCCTGAAGATGTGCATATGTGAGGAATTTGCTTTTGAATCAATGCACATTCAAGAGTAGAATCATGTATATGTAATGCCCACGATGCGGCTATATCTCCCACGTGTCGAGGCACGACTTAGAGGCATAACCGCATAGTGGTTTTGTCGCAAGAAGGGTCATCTTCACACAATCCCATGTAATGAACAATAATGGGATAAAGAGTTGGCTTACAATCGCCACTTCACACAATACATAAATAAATATCATACATCATCCAAAATACAAACATATAGACCGACTACGGTCAAAATCCAGATGAAAATAAGATAACCCCAAATGCTAGATCCCCGATCGTCCCAACTGGGCTCCACTACTGATCATCAGGAAAAGACACATAGTAACGACCACGTTCCTCGTCGAACTCCCACTTGAGATCGACGCCATCATCTGCACTGGCATCGTCGGCACCTGCAACTGTTTTGGTAGAATCTGTGAGTCACGAGGACTCAGCAATCTCACACCCGCGAGATCAAGACTATTTAAGCTTATAGGAAAGGATGGCGCAAAGAGGTGGAGCTGCAGCGGCAAAAGCATATATGGTGGCTAACTTGCGCAAATGAGAGCGAGAAGAGAAGCAACGGAACGGACGTCATCTAGCAATGACCAAGAAGAGGTCCTGAACACCTACTTACGTCATGCATAACTCAGACCGTGTTCACTTCCCGGACTCCGCCGAGAAGAGACCATCACGGCTACACACGCAGTTGATGTGTTTTAATTGGGTCAAGTGACAAGTTCTCTACAACCGTATATTAACAAATTCCCATCTTCCTCATAACCGCCGGCACGGCTTTCGAAAGATAATACCCTACAGGGGTGTCCCAACTTAGCCCATCATAAGCTCTCACGGTCAACGAAGGATAAACCTTCTCCCGGAAAGACCCGATCAGTCTCGGAATCCCGCTTTACAAGACATCTCGACAATGGTAAAACAAGACCAGCAAAGCCGCCCGAATGTGCCGACAAATCCCGATAGGAGCTGCACATATCTCGTTCTCAGGGCACACCGGATAAGCGAAGCGTACAGGTACCAACATAACCCAAGTTGCCAAGGGACGGTCCCGCACGGTGCTCTAGTTTGGACCAGCACTCAGAGGAACACTGGCCCGGGGGTTGAAATAAGATGACCCTCGGGCTCGCGAAAACCCGGGGGAAAAGGCTTACGCGGCAAATGGTAAAACCAAAGTTGGACCTTGCTGGAGGAGTTTTATTCAAGGCGAACTGTCAAGGGGGTCCCATAAATCACCCGACCGTGTAAGGAACGCAAACTCAAGGAACATAATCCCGGTATAACAGTCACTAGGGCGGCAAGAGTGGAACAAAACACCAGGCATAAGGCCGAGCCTTCCACCCTTTACCAAATATATATAGATGCATTAATTAAATAAGAGATATTATGGTATCCCAACATATCCATGTTCCGACATGGAACAAACTTCAACTTCACCTGTAACTAGCAACGCTATAAGAGGGGCTGAGCAAAAGCGGTAACATAGCCAAACAACGGTTTGCTAGGAAAGGATGGTTAGGGCTGACATGGATAAAATGGGAGACATGATAGGTAGGGAGCATGGCAATATAGCGAACAACTAGCATAGCAAAGATAGAAGTGATTTCGATGGGTGGTCATCTTGCCTGCAAGGTTCTCAGAGTTGTCGAAAGCTTGATCCTCGTAAGCGTACTCGACAGGTTCCTCGTTCACGCACTCATCTCCTGGCTCTACCCAAGACAAGAACACAACCAAACGGAACCACAATCAACAACGGGAAATGCGCAAGCAACATGATGCAAAACATGTAAGAGATGCAAGATATGATATGCGATGCATATGCGTGCTCCGGAGGGGAAAAGATGAACATGACAGTAACTTGGCAAACCAAGCATGCCACTGGAAAGATGAGATGATTTCGGTCGAAATCGATATAAAGATCACCGGAATCGGATGCACGGTTTGCAAATGGCAAGCAAAACAAAAATGACACGAATCTGCGATTAACAGCATGATAGCACTTAAAATGTAACAAACAACAATGCTACATCACCCCAACATGGCAACAAAGCACACGGAA
Source organism: Triticum aestivum (assembly GCF_018294505.1). Taxonomy (NCBI): domain Eukaryota; kingdom Viridiplantae; phylum Streptophyta; class Magnoliopsida; order Poales; family Poaceae; genus Triticum; species Triticum aestivum. Next base: position 285,783,117 of record NC_057814.1, on the reverse strand, counting down.
GTAATCTAGAGGAGATGCTTGACAAAAGATGAACACTGAGCTATGGCTAGTTCACAATATATCAGGCTCAAACAAGAATGGCAAAAGTGCAAAAGATTACAGGTTCACAGACTTGGTGAAAAACTGGACATGGCAGTAAACAGCATCAGGTAGCAATGTTCAGAGCACGGAATCAACATGCTACAGGAACTTAACATAGCAAAGAAAGGCATGGCAGTGTTCTACTAAATGCACATGACAAAAGTCTCTTAGTGACCATAAGCCAAAAAGGAACAGAAGATATGATGGCAAGCATGTACTCATTGCAAGTTTCGTTATCAGGTTTCAGACTTAGCAGAAAACAGAGCATGGCAGAAATATTAATATGTAGGCCTCTTTGTGAGCTTGATGCGCTCACTACAGAGAATGCATGACAAACCAAGCACACCTACAGCAAGATGGCATGTTTATGAACCTATACATGGCAAGAACAATTGCATAGCATGTATGGATCAACTACAATAAGCTTGGCAATATTGCATATCATGTTAAGAATCTGCCAGAAATATTTTATTACAAAAGTAGAGCAAGATTGAGTCATGCTATGGCACTCCATAATTGCAAACAATTGCAGCAATGGATCTATTACTACTATAGCTACAAAACATCCTTACTGAACATCTCCAAAATATGCATGGATCTCTCTGTAGCATCAAGTTTACATGGCAACAAAATTACAGCAGACCAGGACTTGGAGAAATCACCAAGTCCCTGAAATCAGAAATATTACGGGGCCTACTTTGCATGCGTGTGCTAGTCACCACAGAGACCACAAAAATACATGGACTACACCACTGGAAAGATGGCATGGCATACTTCAAAACACATGTAGAGCTCATGCTCAAAAGATGCACAGATTTAAAGATACAAAAATGACAAATCTCCAAGTTCTGTTAAGAACCAGAGAATAACAGCAACTAGCCCTCTTCCAACAGAGATTTGGGCATCAAGATGACCTCTAATGAACATGGTGCAATAGAACAAAATGAAGGGCATCACGAGACGAACAATTTGACATATTACACGCGCGAATCGGAGCTTAGCTATACGAACAGAGGCACATGCTGGAATAATTTCAACACTTAGAGAAAAAAGGGGGGCGAGAAAGTCAACGGACCGAACGGATCTGGATCGGACGAGCTCCTCGAGCTCGAGCTCGGGCTCGGCCGGAGCGGGCACCGGAGGAGGAGAGGGAGGCCGCGGGCCTCGGGCTCCGGCGGAGGAGAGGGAGGCCGGAGGGGCGGCGCGCCTCGGCGGCTCGCCGGAGCCGGCGTGGAGGCGGCAGCCGGAGCCGGCGAACGGCGGCGAAGCGGGGCCCGGCCGGCGCGAGGCGGCGCACGGCGAGGCAGAGGAGCGTGGGCGCGGGACGAACCGGCGGGGCGCGGGCGGCGGCGAACGGGCCGTCGGGCCCGCGGCGGCGGGAGGGTGGAGGCGGGCCACGTGTCGCCACGGGACTGGTCGGGCGGCGCGGCGGACGTTGTCCGGCCGGAGCGGACGCATCCGGCGCGGCGCGGAGGGAGTCTCTAGGGTTTCGTCTGCGATTCCGTTTTTGGGGGAGATGGAGTTTTATAGGTAGAGGGAGTTAGGAGACTCCAAATGAGGCGCGGTTTTCGCCCACACGATCGTGATCGAACGACCTAGAGCATGGAAGAGAGTTTGGTGGGTTTTGGACTGGTTTTGGAGGGGGTTTCTGCTGGACACTCAAATGGACTTTGCGGATGCCCGGTTAACCGTTGGAGTACCAAACGACCTCCGAATGGAACGAAACTTGACTGGTAGTCTCCGGGTGGTATATTAAGGCCACTAGACAAGCCTCGGTCCATTCCAAGAAAGTTTGACACACGCACACGAAAGAAAACAAGAGGGGTGCACCGGAGGAGATAGGAGCGCCGAATTGGAAAACAGACAACGGGGAAAATGCTCGGATGCATGAGACGAACACGTATGCAAATGCAAAGCACATGAAGACATGATATGAAAATGCATGACATGAAAAAATATAAAACGAAAGACAAAACCCGACAACGGAGGGAAAATCATATCACATAGCCGGAAATGGCAAGAGTCGGAGTTACAAATATGGCAAGTTACATGCGGTGTGTTACAGTATATCTCCCCCTATATCTTGTAATTCATACACGCATTTAACATATAATATGAAGAATTTGAAATGCATGATGAAATATGGTGATTGATGTAATTCAACATTCGTGCATTAACATATATGAGGAAATAGCATGCAGAAGAACATAGCAAAAGTATCAGACTGCCATCGGAGTTAAGATTACAACTCGATCCAACAAAGTCTTCAAAAGAACGAGAGTTGTAACTTAGCAAAAAAATGTCCATATATAAACCCGCTTGAAGAATAACTCAAATTTCTCCCCCTTTGTCATCGAATGACCAAAAGGGACGAAAAATGAGGACTCATGCCCCTGAAGAATGTCACGAAGTCAATGGAGCAGCGCCAGCGTTGTTGGGGTCGGTTGTTGAAGTAGGGCCTACCGCAATGTCGTCCAAGTCTTCATTTTCATCAGTCTCGCGTGATGAAGAATAAGAGCTGGCCACCAAGTGAGGAACTTTGACCTTCTTGAATTTCTTCGAAGGAGGTTGAGACCAGTCAAAGTCCTGCTTGAAGCCCATCTGCCTAAGATCTTCTTCACCTAGAGATGAGACAGTACAGCCCAAGTGCGATCAAAAACTTCATGGAGGTAGTAATGGTTCTTCTTCACTGAATTCTGAGTGATTGTCATGTTCTGAAACATTGAACCAAACTGACGCTTGACCCATTTGTGATTGTGATCGACCTTCTGATGAAGACTGAGGAGAAGCTCACGATCAGTCATTACCCTTGGAGCTGTGCCTTCAGGATTTTGCTTTGAAGCATTAGCGGCAGAGTCAAGAGTAGACGAGTCATCATTGGTGGAGTAGGATGCAGCTTTGTGAAACTGTCCATCCAATGGGCGTATGCCTTCATCAATAATAGTGGCCTTGCCCTTCTCATCAGCTGAGGAAATGGTCCATTTGAGGACTTCAATAGGGGGAAAGTAGCTGCCATGGTTAAGAGTATCAGCCTTCTAGTTGATTGAAGACCTGGATCTGATGAATCTCATGATCCAAGGAGCATAAGGCTTCTATTCAAATGGGGAAAGAGCAACATTGGCCATAGTCCGCATGAAGAAATCATGGTAGTTGACAGGAACTCCATGAATGATGTTGAATAGCATATTCTTCATGATGCCAATGACCTCTTCTTCATTAGAGTCGTGGCCTTTGATTGGACCGAGGGTTTTTGTCAAAATCCTGTAAACGGTCCTTGGCACATAGAGCGATTTCGTCGCGAGAAATTTGGTTCTTGGGACTTGACCAGGCTTCAGAGGTTTCATCAACACTTGGAATGTAATGATCAGATAGCTCAGGTTCATGGTAGATGAGCTGCGCACCTTCAAGGGGAGGACTGACTGGTAGGGCATGAAGTAATTCAGACACCGGTGCTTTGTAGTGTGTGTTCTCAGTCATCCAATCCAACACCCAAGAATTCACATCTTCGGCGTTACCGGTGATGTGCAACATGGCATAGAACTGAAGAATTAGCTCTTCACTCCAGTCGTAGATGTCGGTGCAGAAATTTAGCAGCCTAGCTAAGAAGAACACTGAGGACTGGGGTGAAGCAAGGCATTGACTCCATATCAACATGAGGAATATGCTCATGGTCAAAGAGCTTGTCTTTATCAAATAGTAGAGAAGAATAGAAATTCATCTGACTTGCCGTCCAGAAACGCTTCCTTCAAAGACGAGCAAAGTCATAAGGGTTGTAATCAGTGAAGAATACATGCTCATGGAAGAAGTCAATAGATTTGAACTTCTGTTTCTTTGAGAAGGGATTCTTCGGCTTGGGCTGAGGAGTATCAGTCAATGTCTTCACAGCCTCTGGAATCACAGTCTCACGAGCCGCAGGCTGAGGAATTTCAGTAGCAATATCATCAATAGCCGTCTGGGTCTCCATTTCTTCAGTAGCATTCACATCAGCACTAGTAGCTGGACCTTCTTCAGGAATGGTGAGCAGTGAAGCTTGAGGTTCATCAGATCCTGTATGAATTTCTTTAGTCTGAACCGGGGACTGAGGAATTTGTTGCAGAGGAGTGAATAGTGGTGAATTGGGGTGATGACTTTCCCAGTAGTCATCATTCAGAATAGGAGTGGAGCACCCAATGTCCACATCTTCATCTTCTTCATCAATTTCCTCGACGCCTGCCTCTTCAGCTGTGAACTGAGGCATGGGCGATGATACCAATGGAGTGGACGTAATGTTGTCCACTTCAATTTCCTCATCCAACTGCTCTGATGAAGCAGTAGAAGGATGTTCTTCATCGGATCCACTTGGAATTTCATAGTCCTTGCCAAAGGGAACAATCTCCTTTGATGGCATGCTTGAAATAGGAGCATCATCAATTGGATTTTCAAAAGAGCTTGTCAAAGTCTTTAGTTTCTTTGGTGGTGAAGACTCTAAGTTGGTAGATGCTTTCCTTTTCTTCATAGTTGCTCGCCCTGCAGCTTTGGTTTCTTCGCTTCCAATGCAGAAGGAAGAATAGTACTTGGTGTTGGTCCAGGAGTAGCAGAGGAAATTGGTGCAGTTTCCTCAGGTGCAACTGATGCAGTTGCCCTGGCTTGTTCAGAGTCATCAGGCGCAATAGCAGATGCTTCAGCTGGCCTGGCTTGATCTTCAAGCGCAACACTAGAGGTTGCCCTCGCAGTTTCTTCAGAGGCTGGAATGTCTTCATCAGCCCTGGTGCTTTCATTTTCTTCAGCAGCCTGATTTTCATCAGCGGTGCTAGCATGTTCTTCAGTAGGCTGTGCAGATACTTCAGCCTAAGGAGATTCATTTTGCGTTGGGGCTGCAACATTTGATGTGAATCCCTTCGCCATCCTGGCGAATCTGACTTTGGTTCCAAGCCAATCTGCACGGTAGGCATCAAATTCATCACTGAGGTTTTTGATCTCAGCTTGTGCAGCAACAAGTTCATCAGTTGTCATTTTGACAACGTTATTCTTCAGAAAACGCTCCTTTTTGTACTGAGCTTTCTTCAGCTGCCTGGCCTTCTCAAATTTCCATTTTTCTTCGCCTATGAAGGCGCTCAACATGTGACTTTGGCATGGTGTGAGATTGAAGTCAGGCATAGGAGTGTTGGGGTCCTTGTGCTAGAGATCATTGAAATCGAGGTTCACCTTGGGATCCAACAAAAGAGGCACATATGTGCCTTTGCCTCTAGCGGCCCGTTGCTGTATGTCTTTGATGATTTCGTTGAGTTCTTCATCATCAGCTTCGTCTTCACTAGACGGCACATGAAAGGCAACCTGCTTCTTGTGAGGACTTGGTCTGGTGCCTCGTCCAGCAGTGGCCTTTGTCTTCAGCAAGGTTGGGCCTGTTGAGGATTGCAGAGGAGCTGAAGAACTTGCAGAGGCTCCTGAGGCAATTGAGATGCCTGTGGTCCTTTGGCAAGTGGCGAGATGCACAGGTGCTGAGGACTTGGTCGGAGGAGCTGAGGGCTTTGCAATCGGAGGAACTGGAGCATCTTGAGGAATTTGCCATGAGGGCATAGATGAGCTTGGCCGTGAGGGCATATCTGAGGAACTGGGCTTGCAAGCTGGCTTCTTGGGCATAGCCTTCTTAGGCTTGCTAGCAGAGGCCTCAGCAGCGGCAGCAGCAGAGTCTTCGTTGAATTTCCACACTGCTTCCTTAGCAATTTTGGACAGTTCTGCTTGCCGCTTGGCCCATTCATCAGGATAGTCCTCACCGCGCTTGAGGCTGGTGGGATCAGCAATTTGGCCAGGTGCCAATGGAGGTCTTGGGAATTGAGGGTGTAGAGTGAATTTCTTCATGTACTTAGGAGTAACATATATGTACTCCCTCCATTCTCGTGCCCATCTCCTGTGTATGCGCAGCTTGCGCTGGCTCTTGTTCTCCTTGCCATGTTTGGCTTCGTTAGGAGTGCAATATTCTGCATAAGTGTCATCAGGGATCTCAAATGCTGTGTTTACTTCCAGTTTCTTGCCTCCCTTCTGAGGTTTCTTGCCATCTGCCATTTTCTTCAACTGAGGATTTTGAACAATTAAGTTCTCTGAAGAGGTATGCAATCTGTCTTCGAGGAACGCTGCAAATGAGTTAAGTTCATGAGAACCTAGTGATTCAGCAGCGGACATGTGTACCTGTGAACAGAGTATAGGTGCGAAGAATTTGGAGAGGTCATATGTGTTCTCAAAAGTTTTTGCAAAATGAACAAGTTTGAGGAATTTTACCAGAGGTGTCTTGAGGAATTTCACTAAGCGTTCTTTGACTTAGATTCCATAGTTGTATAGATTGAAATTCCACAAAATTGAGGAATCTTCAAGAAAAACGTTGCTTAGAGAAACAGATCAAGAACAGATGCTCGTGTGAGGTGTTTAAAGTGTGGAAGTTGAAGAATAAACACCTTTTGAATATTTGTGGAAATCATCAGAATCAACAAGGGCAGTAAAAGTAACTTTTAATTACCCTTGACGAAGAACACAACCAACTGGGGGTTGTAGATTGGAAGTTCGTTAGTCCAGATCTTCCACACCCTAACTTGGCAGAGGAAGACAGCTACGGCGGCTGCAGAGAGAAGAAATCCGCGACCAGCGCGAGTACGACGACGACGGGGTCGAGGCAGTGAAGCTCTTCCTCACCGGCGATGATGGAAGTAGCGGTGGTGCTAGGTCTTCAGAGCTCGAGCGAGGGAAGTGAGAACGAGCGGGGTAAATGCAGTCTGAGGAGGGTGAGGGGTATATATAGCCAAGGTGAAAAACCGCTCGCCCAAGGAAAATGGACGAGCGTGCCCCTGACTCTTCTCATCCTAGCGACATGTGTCACCCACGTACAAAGTGGTGGCGATCGTGTGAGATCGTGGGTGAATAGATAAATCCTATCATGGGATGTGGAACGGTTTGAGCGGCAAAAGCCGAAAATTTAGATAAGAATATTTTAACGTTTCGTTCGCAAATTCTTCAGCTAACAAGGACACAGTGAAGATTTTGAACGGGTTTCAAATAGAACGCACATGAAGAATTTATGAACAGATTAGGTCGAGTTTAGCATAGAGGGGGAAGGGTCCGATCACATTCACTTAGCAGAAAAGGCAGCTTGAAGAATTAGCAATAAGTGAATGCTACAGTGGACTAAAAGTCAAATATGTATATATAGTCAATGAAGAACAACGACTGAAAGAGTGAAGACATTGCAAAGTTGAAGAACAACTTAGGAAATTCAAGAACAGAAGAAGAACTGAAATTGAAGAATTTCAACTATTGTTGGTGGCGTGACCCACCGTATAAGAATGATGATTTCAGATGCCGCGTACAATTGTTGTAGGGCTCTGAGAATCAAATTCTTCCTTAATTTCTTCACACTTAGAGGGTTAGTCTTCATTGATTGAAGAAAAATGTTACTTCGTGTGTTGCACATCTAAGTCATCTATTTTGCATAAGTGTTAGGATGTGTGTTCTTTTCAAAGGACATTCGAAGATTCTAAGATATTTAGCTCACACTGCAACTTGCTAAATCTCTTCTCATCCAAGGGATTTGCGAAGATATCGGCTAGATGTTCTTTAGTCTTCATGTGCTCGATAGAGATGTCACCCTTCAACACATGATCACGAAGAAAATGATGACGAATCTGAATGTGCTTTGTCTTCGGGTGCTGAATTGGGTTATGAGCAATCTTGATGGCTGTCACATCCTAGCTAGTTCATGCATTAGAGTGTTGCATCATGTTTACTTTTTCCAGAAAGTTGAAGTGGGGATGCCAGAAACCCCCAGCACCCCCCCTGAACACAACTAGGGTTTACTAAAATCCTTTTCAATGAACCTGAAATGCCCTCCATAAATGTTCACCAGCTTTGGTCCTGGCTAAACCCTCTGCCAAAAATGGTTTCATATTTTTGGAGGCTATTCTGGATTTTGCACCAAGCCATGAGTATTTGCATTTGGGCAATTTAAATCCTATAAATATTTTAAAATGCCCAAATAATCTTGAAGGTATTTTTAGGCCGTTGAGAATATTTTCAAATGTGCCTCTGAATATTTTCAGGTTTTTCCTAAAAGGAATATTATTTCTACTATTTCAAAACACAGAACAGAAACAAATAAAAAGAAAAACAGAAAGCAGAGAAGAAACTTACCTGGCAGCCCACCTGGCGGCCCAGCACTGTGTTGGCCCATGGCCAGTCAGCTGCTTGCTCCCGCCAGAGCAGGCAGAGAGGTGACGCCGGCGTGCGCGAGCTCGGCACGGTGCCACCTGCTTGCCGCCTCGCCCGTGGACGAGCTGGACGACCTCCACGTCGCGCCCCTGAGCCCCTGGACACCTCCATTCGTCCCCTGCACCTCTCCCTCGCCTTCCTCCACCATGGCCGACGCAGCCGCTGCCACCTCGCCGGCGTAGCCGTAGCCACCGCCGTCTCCGCGTCACCTGACTGTGTCCAGTAGCTCCGCCGTCGCCTTCTCCTTCGAGCAAGTCGAGCCCCGAGCGCCCGCTTGCCCCGAAGCCACTGCTTCGACCTCGCCTTCACCGCCCACCGCCGGAGATCCCCTTTGCCGTCACCACCGCAGCAGTTCGTCCCCGACAGCGCCACCTAGCTCATCGCCTCTGCCGTGAGCTTCTGCCCCTTCCCCCATCCTCTCATTCTTGCTGCCGCCCTTTGCTTCGACCGTAACCAGCAGCACCGCACACGCCGCCGCACGAGCTCGTCGCCGACGAGGCTCCGGTGACCAAATGGTCCAGTGCATATGTCCGTCATCTTCGTGAGAACTTGCAGCACCCGTAGAGACTAACCATTGATCCTCCCGTGCACCGTGTCGTCGTTTTCGTCGGCACCCGAACTCCGGCGGCCGCAAAAGAGCTCGCCGCCGTCGACTTCGGCCACCCCAGGCCCAACCACGGCCACCAACGGACGCGCCGTTGCGTCAGCTACCCGTAGAGCCCAACGGCGCCTCGAACTGTGCCCCGTAGAGCAAACCCGAGGCACAGGAGCGCCGCTGACCTCGCCGGCGGCTAACCGCCGGCGTGTCAGGCCCGTTGACGAGGGGTTTGACTCCCCTGGGTTGTTGACATGTGGGGCCAGCCCCTGTTAATTTCCTAGTTTAGATTAACTAAAATAGGATTAGCCCTGTGACACTGACAGACGGGTCCCACCGTTCAGGTTTGACCTGGACCGCCCAGTTGACTTGCTGACGTCATCATGACACACTGCTGACGCAATAAGTAATTTAATTACTGGAATTATTCTTATACAGGAAATTCCAGAAAATATCACAAACTTCAAAAAATCATAGAAAATAATCTATAGCTCAGAATGAAAAGATTTATATATGAAAAGTGATCAGAAAAATCCATTCTATCCATCTGTACTGGTTTCATGCATGTTTAAGCAAATTAACCTACTGTTTAATGCAGAACAAGATAAAGCACTAACATGGGCCATTTATGAACTTGGAATTTGAATCTTTGATTCAAAATAGTCCAAACCCATCTGGTCTTATTTGCATTAGCCCAATACATCCATTTTTCCATGTCTCATGCATGAATCATATTGTTGCACTTTGCTTGGTGTTGATTGTGCTTTGATGTGTTCATCATGGTAGGTTCTGCCTCCGAGGATATTCACGAGTATCCAACCGAAAGGCAGCATTCCACCACCACTCCCTCAGGCAAGCAACCCATTGATCATTTCGATACAAACCCATCTTCTTGCTTCTGCTCTCATTTACTGCATTAAGACAACGCGATTCAAACTGCTGTGTGTTGCGGTAGTTGAACCCACTTTCCTTTGCATGACCTGTCATTGCCACAGTAACTAGATGAAACCCGCTAGCATGTGTAGGAGTTGATTGAGCCATGTTGTGTTCCTACAATGCTATGCTTGCTATGCTTAGAGTCGTGTCAGGTCTGGCTCATCAGGGTGATGAACTAGAGGAAAAGTGTGTGTCGGTAATGAGAGTGAGGTGTTGAATACGATTTGGTAAAGGTATCGATGGGAGGCCATGTAGGAGTACATGGTGGGTTGTTTCATTGAGACCGTCCCTAAGAACTGAGATCTGTATGCGTGATTTAAGATTCAGCTACTACCACGCATTGGGCCCGAAACCAATGGACCCCCTCGGCTTCTTAATCACCCTTGTCCTCTGTCCAGGAGTTGCACGTAGTTTCTGGTGTTTGTAGTAAGCTGGAGGCCGTGGAGAGCGCGCACCAAGGGGTGGGCTGTAATGCGGTAGGCTCGTGGCACGGTGTACCGAGTCGCCCGTTTGGTGTCCGGGAACCCTGCACACATCGTTTGGGGCCGTATGTGGAAACCTCGGCCGGACTCCCTGCGGATGGAACCTGAATAGGCGATAAACCTGGACTGGAGACTTGAGTGTTTAGGTAGGCTGTGGCCGACACCCACGTTGGCTTCCGCTTGAAGGTTGCCGAGTACATGTCGTGTAGTGACGGTAAGTGGTGAGAGCGTGTGTGATGAAGTACACCCCTGCAGGGTATAAAACTATTCGAATAGCCGCGTCCGCGGTAAAGGACTACTTGGTCGCTTATGCAGTTCATAGAAAAGTAAATGGATACTACTAAAAGCCTCAAGATAAGTGTGAGTACCGCGGATGGCTCTCTCGTGGGATGACGAGGGAGGATCCACGGTGGAGTATTGAAATGGTGATTAGTGGACTCGTGTGCGAAAACTATTTTACAAGTGGTGTCTCGTAGGATAGCTTAGCCAAGAGTCAAAGCTGGCTTGCTGCAATAACTCCACTACCTTCTTGAGAATGAACATGTATAGTAGGATCTGTTGTAAGACTTGCTGAGTACCTTTGTACTCATGTTGCTTCAATTACTGTTTTCAGACGACAACACCGCCCCTTCCGATGGGTTCTATGTAGAACTCGACGACGACGAGTGACTTGCCACCCAGGTGGTGATCTAGGCTTGTGAAGGGCCTACGTAGATAGACAGGCTTCGTCAAGCCTTCTTCTTTCTAGTGTCTGTACCCAGACAAGTTGCTTCCGCATGTGTTTGTATGATTGTATGACTTGAGTGTCGGGTCATGTGACCCCTATCTGTATGAACATGTTATGTAAGGCTCTCTGGAGCCCTTTAAATAAAGTACTTGGAGTTGTAGAGTTTTGTTGTGATGCCATGTTGTATTTACACATATCGAGCATATTGTGTGTATGATTGAAATGCTTGGTATGTGTGGGATCCGACAATCTAGTTGTTTATCCTTGGCAGCCTCTCTTATGGGGAAATGTAGTCTAGTGCCTCCTTGAGCCATAGTAGTCCGCTACAGCCCGGTTCACCGGAGTCCTGCTAGCCCAGCACTACTGCTCTGGACACTTGACTGGCCGGCATGTGTTTCATATCGTTCCTGTGTCTGTCCCTTCGGGGAAATGTCACGCGGTGACATCCGGAGTCCTGCCTAGCCTGCTACCGCCCGGGTTCCCGGAGTCCTGTTAGCCCAGTGCTATAGCCCGGATTCACACGCTGCTGACCGACACGTTCGATGTTGATTCATGTATGCCTGTCCCCATACGTTAGTGCCGCTTTGGGTTCACGACTAGCCATGTCGGCCCGGGTTCTCTGTCATATGGATGCTAGCGACATTGTCATATACGTGAGCCAAAAGGCGCAAACGGTCCCGGGCCATGGTAAGGCGACACCCGTGGGAGTACCGTGCGTGAGGCCGCAATGTGATATGAGGTGTTACAGGCTAGATCGGTGTGACTTAGAATCGGGGTCCTGACAGCGTTGGCATCAGAGCCGGACTGCCTGTAGGTGCGTTAAGCCAAACTGGTCGATGTCGAGTCTAGAAATGCTTTAGTTATATGTAGGGGAATTGATTGTGGGAGGGAACGTAAGGCGCTTTTACTCCTTACCTTATGCCCTCTGATCTGAGTCATTCTCTTCTCATTCTACGTGGGTTAAGGACTAGGCTCTCTTCTCTCTATCAGGTTCACGTGTTACTAATCCGTAGTAACTTATAGGATTGTTGGTTCCATGCTTCGGTTCAGTTTCTACTACCTTTAGTATGTTGTCGGTTGAACCAGAACCTTGATATGATGTTGTTGAGTGGTTTTGCAAACTGTTGCGAATGTTTCAAGTCTTTTCCGAGCATTTACAGCCGTTATGCTGTCCGAATTCTCCTAGAAATTCTAATGCCTTTGCATTATTTCGTGCTTTCAGATGGCCACCCGTTCCCAGAATCAAGTGGTTCGTCTGACCCGGTGCCTCGATGTACCTGGTCACACGGCCATGCTGGTCCGAGTGATGGTTGAGACAGGCTATCGATGGTATCCCGAGTATACCGTCGAGGAGCAGTTTCGAGACTTTAATCAAAGCCAATATTTTTGCACAGTCAGGATTTACCCTTCCTATCCTGGATCCACTGAACCCCTCCATTGCTCTTATGGACTTGGGGTTACCATCGAGATGTCCGTGCAGGACGCAGCTTACTCAATGATGACTATCATACGAGCCAGAACTGCCTTGCTTCAGAACACTGACTTCCGCTATATGCCAGCATCACTCCCTGGGGCACAAGGGTACTATCAGGCTATTACTGTGATCCTACCCATGAGGATTCACTACTCCGCACCACCACCGAGATGCTTGAGGACAAGGACCGTGAGAATCGTGCCTTGCGAATGGAGCTCTTTAATGCTCGTTCTGATCACTGGGCCACTCTGACACGGTTTGCACCTGCCGTGCAGGCCGGGTATATGGACATGAGGGACTTGTACCCCGTGCGGTCTGGTCTGCCAGATTGTATGGAATGGCGTGATGTAGGAGGCATCACCCCTCCTCGTGGACCCCGTCTGCCACCGTTTGTTGGACCAAGGCCACACCCGAGTCCTTATGGACCGCAAGCTCCACAGGACCGACTGTTTCCAGATGATCATGTTCAGCTCCCAGGACATGGCGGTGATTTCTATGAAGATTACTACGGAGACGTCTGAGTTGGTGGTAGTTCCACTAGTATTGTAACAGTTGTATTCCCCACAGTCCTGCGTGTCTTGTGGGATACGACTTGGTGTGTATCACGTTCCGGAGGTGTAGAAAAATAATGTATAGGAGCTTGGAATGCCTCTGATGAGATGTATCGTCTTTCATCGTAGCTGTACTCCAGCCTGGACTTGTACTAAACTATGTATGGTGTGTATGACCGTTGGTATATGTATGTCAGTTGCTATATTACCATGTCATACTGATGATCATCTCTGCATTCCGTGTTATCCATTACATTCCGTATTTCCCTGCCAAGATTTAGCCATCCTTGTCTAAACCGTTGTCTTGTTTCTCCTAGGATGGTCAACACCCGCAACAACCCTGCTGTCCAGGCGCAGGGTGAAGCCAATGCAGTTAGGGGGGAGAATCTACCTCAACCGCCTTCTCTGGCCGAAGTTATGCTGGAGGCAGAAAGAAACAAGCGTGAGACTAACCGCTTGCTAGAGCGAATTGAGCAGAATACTGCACGTCATCAGAGGAACGACTTGGTGTCCATCAATGACTTTATCAAGTTGTACCCACCGAAGTTTAACCATTCCGTCGAGCCCCTCGATGCGGATGATTGGCTTCGCAGCATCACCCATAAGCTACGTTCTGCCAACGTAGCCGAAGCTGATAAGGTTACCTACGCTGCCTATCACCTCGAAGGCCCTGCTAGCCTTTGGTGGGAAAACTTTGAGGCTATGCGCCCAGCCGGCCAAATCACTACTTGGGCTGAATTCAGTGAGGCTTTCCGTGAGCATCACATTCCGGAGGGTCTCATAGATCGTAAGCGGGAAGAATTCTGCAACTTCACCCAAGGCAGACTGACTGTGGATGCATACAGCCGTGAGTTTGGAAATCTAGCACGCTATGCTCCTGAAGAGGTATCCACCGACGCCAAGAAGCAGGCAAGGTTCCGCAAGGGACTTAGCCCCGAGCTTCGCCATGATCTTCGTCTGCACGAGTGCACCTCTTTCCAAAAATTGGTCAATAAGGCCATCAGTGCTGAGACAGGACAGACTGACTATGACGCTACACGCAAGCACTCTCGCGATTTTGGTTCCTCATCCGGCTCCGGATCTCAGAAGCGCCGGGTCTGGATTCCAAACACTGCTCTGCCACCTAGGTTCACTCCGAGGCCATCCTTCGAGGCGCCTCGCCCCAACCAGCAGTATGCACCGCCCAAGGTCTATGGTGGCCCCGCTGCTAATGCTGCTCCATGCCCCAATGTTGTGACATGCTTCAAGTGTGGAGAAACGGGTCACTATTTGCGCGAGTGCCCCCGAAACAACCCCAATCAACCTGGACAGTCCGTTGGCCATGGTAAGCCGGCAGGAAAGACTTACTACGCCAAGCCAGCCACCACTGCACATGGCCATGTCAACTATGTTTCAGCTGAAGAAACTCATGAGGATCCCAACGTCGTCCTTGGTACGCTCCTTGTTAATTGCCATCCGGCAACTGTTCTTTTCGATACTGGAGCATCTCATTCATTTATCTCTGAGAGCTATGCTCGACTGCACAACACCACATTTTGTGACATGCCCACCTCCATGGTAATTCAAACCCCTGGTTCTAAGTGGCAAACCTCTAGGATAAGCCATGGAAATGAAATTCTTGTCGACAGATTGGTCTTCCTTGCATCACTAATAGCTCTCAAGTCCTCGGACATAAATATCATCTTGGGTATGGACTAGATGTCAGCCCATTATGCTAAGATTGATTGCTCTACTAGAACTGTTCAACTCACTCATCCGTCGGGCAAGACAGTCAATGTTTTGACCCGAGTGTCTAAGCGTCAGCTTTACCCATTAAATGCCAACCCTCTTCTAGACCTTGAAGATGTTCCGGTAGTCCGTGACTTCCCGGATGTCTTTCCAGAAGAACTGCCAGGTATTCCACCTGACAGGGATGTCGAGTTCGTGAAAGACCTTGTTCCAGGAACCGTCCCAATCTCTAGAAGACCTTATAAGATGGCACCCCTAGAGCTAGCCGAGCTTAAGAAACAACTCAATGAGTCCTTGAAAAAGGGTTTCATCCGTCCTAGTTCTTCTCCGTGGGCTTGCCCCGTCCTCTTCGTCAAGAAGAAGGATGGTACGGATCGGATGGTTGTGGATTACCGACCTGTCAACCTAGTCACTATCAAGAACAAGTATCCGCTCCCCAGGATCAACGATCTGTATGACCATCTCACTGGATCCTCAGTCTTCTCTAAAATGCATTTGAGGTTGGGCTACCATCAAATAAAAATCAAGAACGGGGACATTCCTAAAACGGCCTTTGTTACTCATTATGGCCAATACGAGTACACCGTCATGTCCTTCGGTCTAACCAATGCTCCAGCCACCTTCTCTCGGTTAATGAACTCGATCTTCATGGAGTATTTGGATAAATTCGTCGTAGTATACCTCGATGATATACTCATCTACTCCAAGAATGAGGAAGAACATGCCGAGCATCTAAGACTAGTATTGACAAAACTTCGAGAGCATCGCCTTTATGCTAAATTCTCTAAGTGTGAATTCTGGTTGCCAGAAGTGACCTATCTAGGCCATGTAATCTCTGGTAAGGGTATTGCTATCAATCCCGAGCGAGTTCAAGCCGTCCTTGACTGGACTCCACCTGAATCGGTCAAGCAAGTTTAGAGTTTCCTTGGCTTAGCGAGCTACTGTCGCCGCTTCGTCGAGAATTTCTCCAAGGTTGCTAAACCTCTAACTGAACTCCTCAACAAAGATAAAAAGTTCGAGTGGACCCCACAGTGCGAGTTCAGCTTCGAGGAACTGAAAAGACGCCTGACAACTGCTCCCATACTCATACCACCAGATTTTTCTAAGGACTTTGTTATCTATTGCGACGCCTCGCGACAAGGACTAGGTTGCATACTCATGCAAGATCGTCATGTGATTGCCTATGCTTCCCGACAGTTGCGTCCACATGAGGATAGTTATCCCACACATGATTTAGAGCTTGCAGCCGTAGTCCATGCACTCAAAACATGGCGACAGTACCTCCTCGGTAACCATTGCGAGATCTTCACCGATCACCAAAGTCTAAAATACATTTTCACCCAACCGGATTTGAATCTCAGGCAAAGACGTTGGGTCGAGCTGATCACAGATTACGACTTAGGAATAACTTACACCCCGGGTAAAGCCAACGTCATGGCTAATGCGCTAAGCCGTAAATCTTACTGTAACAACTTGATGTTACAACAAAGTCAACCACTTCTCCACGAGGAATTCTGTAAGCTTAACCTTCATATTGTTCCTCGAGGGTTCCTATCCACCCTGGTGGCGAAACCTACCCTTACGGATCAGATCATCAAAGCTCAGAAGGTAGATCCGGGAATCTCCCGTATTAAGAGAAACATCAAGAAAGGAGTTGCGGATTGTTTCTCCGTTGATGACCAAGGTGTAGTGTTCTTTGGAGACCGTCTAGTGGTTCCTAAGGTACGCAACCTGAGGCGATTGATCCTTAATGAAGCTCATGAATCTCCTCTCACCATTCATCCCGGTAGTACTAAAATGTATCAAGACCTACGCCAGAGGTTTTGGTGGACTAGGATGAAGAGAGAAATTGCTCAATACATTGCTAATTGCGACGTCTGTCGTCGTGTTAAAGCAGAGCATCTACGGCCTGCTGGCACCCTTCAACCTTTGGCTATTCCTGAATGGAAATGGGATAAAGTCGGTATGGATTTCATTACCGGGTTTCCCAGGACCAAGAGAGGGAATAATGCTATCTTCGTTGTTGTCGATCGTCTTTCCAAAGTAGCCCACTTCCTAACTGTTCGTGAGAGTATAACCGCTAGCCAGCTAGCTGACTTGTACATCTCCCGAATAGTGTCTCTTCATGGTGTTCCATTGGAAATTAACTCAGACCGTGGAAGTCTCTTCACCTCTCGATTTTGGGAAAGTTTCCAAAATGCTATGGGAACTCGTCTCTCCTTTAGCACCGCCTTCCACCCTCAATCAAGTGGTCAGGTAGAACGAGTTAATCAAATTCTGGAGGATATGCTCCGAGCTTCTGTCATGTCCCTCGGCATGGATTGGGAGAAATGCCTCCCATTAGCCAAGTTTGCTTATAACAATAGTTATCAAGCTAGCTTGGGCAAAGCTCCTTTCGAGGTTCTCTATGGACGAAATGTCGAACGCCTCTTAACTGGTCAGAAACCGGGGAAAGACAACTCTTTGGCCCGGATATGATTCAGGAAGCAGAAGAGCAGGTTCGCATTATTCGTGAGAAATTGAAATCAGCCCAATCTCGTCAAAAGAGCCATTATGACCGCAAACATAAGGCTATGACTTTTGAGGTTGACGAGAAGTCTTACCTTCGGGTTACTCCTTTAAAGGGAACCCATCGATTCGGTATCAAAGGCAAATTGGCTCCTCGTTACATTGGACCCTTTCGCATTCTTGCCAAGCGAGGAGAAGTTGCCTACCAATTGGAACTACCTCCGCATCTTTCCAAGGTTCATGACGTCTTCCACGTTTCTCAACTCAGGCGTTGCTTCTCGGATCCTATCCATGGAGTGGACCACGAAACGCTTGATCTCCAAGATAATCTCACATATCGGGAATATCCCGTTCGAATCCTTGATCAAGCCGAGCGTACCACTCGACGCCAAAACATCAAGTTTCTCAAGGTTCAATGGTCACACCATTCCGAGAAAGAAGCTACTTGGGAAAGGGAGGATCGTCTTCGACTTGAGTACCCCACCTTCTTCCCAACGGATCCTAAATCTCGGGACGAGATTCTTTTGAGTGGTGGTGAGTTGTCACATCCTAGCTAGTTCATGCATTAGAGTGTTGCATCATGTTTACTTTTTCCAGAAAGTTGAAATGGGGATGCCAGAAACCCCCAGCACCCCCCCTGAACACAACTAGGGTTTACTAAAATCCTTTTCAATGAACCTGAAATGCCCTCCATAAATGTTCACCAGCTTTGGTCCTGGCTAAACCCTCTGCCAAAAATGGTTTCATATTTTTGGAGGCTATTCTGGATTTTGCACCAAGCCATGAGTATTTGCATTTGGGCAATTTAAATCCTATAAATATTTTAAAATGCCCAGATAATATAGAAGGTATTTTTAGGCTGTTGAGAATATTTTCAAATGCGCCTCTGAATATTTTCAGGTTTTTCCTAAATGGAATAGTATTTCTACTATTACAAAACACAGAAGAGAAACAAATAAAAAGAAAAACAGAAAGCAGAGAAGAAACTTACCTGGCAGCCCACCTGGCGGCCCAGCACTGTGCTGGCCCATGGCCAGTCAGCTGCTTGCTCCCGCCAGAGCAGGCAGAGAGGTGACGCCGGCGTGCGCGAGCTCGCCACGGCGCCACCTGCTTCCCGCCTCGCCCGTGGACGAGCTGGACGACCTCCACGTCGCACCCCCGAGCCCCTGGACACCTCCATTCGTCCCCTGCACCTCTCCTTCGCCTTCCACCACCATGGCCGACGCAGCCGCTGCCACCTCGCCAACGTAGCCGTAGCCACCGCCGTCTCCGCGTCACCTGGCCGTGTCCAGCAGCTCCGCCGTCGCCTTCTCCTTCGAGCAAGTCGAGCCCCGAGCGCCCGCTTGCCCCGAAGCCACTGCTTCGACCTCGCCTTCACCGCCCACCGCCGTAGATCCCCTTCGCCGTCACCACCGCAGCAGTTCGTCCCCGACAGCGCCACCTAGCTCATCGCCTCTGCCGTGAGCTTCTGCCCCTTCCCCCATCCTCTCATTCTTTCTGCCGCCCTTTGCTTCGACCGTAACCAGCAGCACCGCACATGCCGCCGCACGAGCTCGTCGCCGACGAGGCTCCGGTGACGAAATGGTCCTGTGCATATGTCTGTCATCTTCGTGAGCATTTGCAGCACCCGTAGAGACTAACCATTGATCCTCCCGTGCACCGTGTCGTCGTTTTCGTCGGCACCCGAACTCCGGCGGCCGCAAAAGAGCTCGCCGCCATCGACTCCGGCCACCCCAGGCCCAACCACGGCCACCAACGGACGCGCCGTTGCGTCAACTACCCGTAGAGCCCAACGGCGCCTCGAACGGTGCCCCGTAGAGCAAACCCGAGGCACAGGAGCACCGCTGACCTCGCCTGCGGCTAACCGCCGGCGTGTCAGGCCCGTTGACGAGGGGTTTGACTCCCCTGGGTCGTTGACATGTGGGGCCAGCCCCTGTTAATTTCCTAGTTTAGATTAACTAAGATAGGATTAGCCCCGTGACACTGACAGACGGGTCCCATCGTTCAGGTTTGACCTAGACCGCCCAGTTGACTTGCTGATGTCATCATGACACACTGCTGACGCAATAAGTAATTTAATTACTGGAATTATTCTTATACAGGAAATTCCAGAAAATATCACAAACTTCAAAAAATCATAGAAAATAATCTATAGCTCAGAATGAAAAGATTTATATATGAAAAATGATCAAAAAAATCCATTCTATCCATCTGTACTGGTTTCATGCATGTTTAAGAAAATTAACCTACTGTTTAATGCAGAACAAGATAAAGCACTAACATGGGCCATTTATGAACTTGGAATTTGAATCTTTGATTCAAAATAGTCCAAACCCATCTGGTCTTAGTTGCATTAGCCCAATACATCCATTTTGCCATGTCTCATGCATGCATCATATTGTTGCACTTTGCTTGGTGTTGATTGTGCTTCGATGTGTTCATCGTGGTAGGTTCTGCCTCCGAGGATATTCACGAGTATCCAACTGAAGGGCGGCATTCCACCACCACTCCGTCAGGCAAGCAACCCATTGATCATTTCGATACAAACCCATCTTCTCGCTTCTGCTCTCATTTACTGCATTAAGACAACGCGATTCAAACTGCTGTGTGTTGCGGTAGTTGAACCCACTTTCCTTTGCATGACCTGTCATTGCCACAGTAACTAGATGAAACCCACTAGCATGTGTAGGAGTTGATTGAGCCATGTTGTGTTCCTACAATGCTATGCTTGCTACGCTTAGAGTCGTGTCAGGTCTGGCTCATCAGGGTGATGAACTAGAGTGAAAGCGGGTGTCAGTAATGAGAGTGAGGTGTTGAATACGATTTGGTAAAGGTATCGATGGGAGGCCATGTAGGAGTACATGGTGGGTTGTTTCATTGAGACCGTCCCTAAGAACTGAGATCTGTATGCGTGATTTAAGATTCAGCTACTACCACGCATTGGGCCCCAAACCAATGGACCCCCTTGGCTTCTTAGTCACCCTTGTCCTCTGTCCAGGAGTTGCACGTAGTTTTTCGTGTTTGTAGTAAGCTGGAGGTCGTGGACAGCGCTGACCAAGGGGTGGGTTGTGATGCGGTAGGCTCATGGCACGGTGTACCGAGTCGCCCGTTTGGTGTCCGGGAACCCTGCACACATTGTTTGGGGCCGTATGTGGAAACCTTGGCCGGACTCCCTGCGGATGGAACCTGAATAGGCGATAAACCTAGACTAGAGACTTGAGTGTTTAGGTAGGCTGTGGCCGACACCCACGTTGGGCTTCCGCTTGAAGATTGCCGAGTACATGTCGTGTAGCGATGGTAAGTGGTGAGAGCGTGTGTGACGAAGTACACCCCTGCAGGGTATAAAACTATTCGAATAGCCGCGTCCACGGTAAAGGACTACTTGGTCGCTTATGCAGTTCATAGAAAAGTAAATGGATACTACTAAAAGCCTCAAGATAAGTGTGAGTACCGCGGATGGCTCTCTCGTGGGATGACGAGGGAGGATCCACGGTGGAGTATTGAAATGGTGATTAGTGGACTCGTGTGCGAAAACTATTTTACAAGTGGTGTCTCGTAGGATAGCTTAGCCAAGAGTCAAAGCTGGCTTGCTGCAATAACTCCACTACCTTCTTGAGAATGAACATGTATAGTAGGATCTGTTGTAAGACTTGCTGAGTACCTTTGTACTCATGTTGCTTCAATTACTGTTTTCAGACAACAACACCGCCCCTTCCGATGGGTTCTATGTAGAACTCGATGACGACGAGTGACTTGCCACCCAGGTGGTGATCTAGGCTTGTGAAGGGCCTACGTAGATAGACAGGCTTCGTCAAGCCTTCTTCCTTTCTAGTGTCTATACCCAGACAAGTTGCTTCCGCATGTGTTTGTATGATTGTATGACTTGAGTGTCGGGTCATATGACCCCTATCTGTATGAACATGTTATGTAAGGCTCTCTGGAGCCCTTTAAATAAAGTACTTCGAGTTGTAGAGTTTTGTTGTGATGCCATGATGTATTTACACATATCGAGCATATTGTGTGTATGATTGAAATGCTTGGTATGTGTGGGATCCGACAATCTAGTTGTTTATCCTTGGCAGCCCCTCTTATGGGGAAATGTAGTCTAGTGCCTCCTTGAGCCATAGTAGTCCGCTACAGCCCGGTTCACCGGAGTCCTGCTAGCCCAGCACTACTGCTCTGGACACTTGACCGGCCGGCATGTGTTTCATATCATTCCAGTGTCTGTCCCTTCGGGGAAATGTCACGTGGTGACATCCGGAGTCCTGCCTAGCCTGTTACAGCCCGGGTTCCCGGAGTCCTGTTAGCCCAGTGCTACAGCCCGGATTCACACGCTGCTGACCGACACGTTCGTTGTTGATTCATGTATGCCTGTCCCCATACGTTAGTGCCGCTTTGGGTTCACGACTAGCCATGTCGGCCCGGGTTCTCTGTCATATGGATGCTAGCGACATTGTCATATACGTGAGCCAAAAGGCGCAAACGGTCCCGGGCCATGGTAAGGCGACACCCGTGGGAGTACCGTGCGTGAGGCCGCAATGTGATATGAGGTGTTACAGGCTAGATCGTGTGACTTAGAATCGGGGTCCTGACAATGGCACTCTCATTGTCACAGTAGAGAGGCACATTCTTCACATTGATGCCATAGTCCTTGAGGGTTTGCTTCATCCATAGCAATTGAGCACAGCACGAACCAACAGCAATGTACTCAGCTTCAGAAGTAGAAAGTGATACGCGGTTCTGTTTCTTCGAGGACCAACATACCAAGGATCGTCCGAGGAAATGGCATGTGCCTGATGTTGACTTGCGGTCCACACGATCACCAGTATAGTCAGAGAATGAATATCCAACGAGATCAAAAGCCGAGCCCTTAGGATACCATAATCCAAGTGTTGGAGTGTGAGCTAGATATCGAAGAATATGCTTCATAGCCTTATGGTGTGATTCCTTCGGTGTAGCTTGAAAACGGGCACACATGCAAACACTAAGCATAATATCTGGGCTAGATGCACATAAATACAATAAAAAAGCCAATCATGGAGCGGTATACCTTTTGATCGAAGTCAATACAATTTTCATCAGTGCATAGATGGCCATTTGTGGACATAGGGATTTTGACGCCTTTGCAATCTTGCATGCCGAATTTCCTCAATACATCCTTGAGGTATTTCTCCTGAGATATGAAGATGTCATTGCGCTGTTGACGTATCTGAAGACCTAAGAAGAATTTCAGTTCTCCCATCATAGACATTTGATATTCTTCACTCATGATATAGGCAAATTCATCACTGTAATGTTGGTCAGTACGACCAATGATAATATCATCAACATATATTTGGCACACGAATAATTCATCATCATAGGTTTTGGTGAAAAGAGTTGGGTCAAGTGAACCGGGTTTGAAGCCTTTCTTCATGAGGAATTCCTTCAAAGTATCATACCATGCCCGAGGGGCCTGCTTGAGGCCATAGAGGGCCTTATTGAGTCTGAAGACTTTGTCAGGATGCTTTGGATCTTCAAAACCTAGGGGTTGAGCAACATATACTTCTTCCTCAAGCTTACTATTGAGGAATGCACTTTTCACAACCATTTGATATAAGATGATATTATGATGGTTAGCATAAGCAAGTAATATGTGAATAGCCTCAAGTCTAGCAACAGGTGCAAAAGTTTCATCGAAATCAATTCCTTCAACCTGTGTGTAGCCTTGAGCTACAAGCCGTGCCTTATTCCTCACCACAAGGCCATTTTCATCTTGCTTGTTGCGGTAGATCCATTTGGTGCCGATGATATTGTGCTTGCGTGGGTCTGGTCGCTTGACAAGTTCCCACACATTGTTTAGCTTGAACAGATGTAATTCCTCTTGCATTGCTTGAATCTACTCAGGCTCTAGAAATGCCTCATCTACCTTAGTGGGCTTTGCAATAGAGACGAAAGCAATGTGCCCACAAAACTTAGACAAATGTGAAGCCTTTGAGCGTGTGAGAGGACCTGGTGTGTTGATGTCGCTGATGTCTTCTCGATCTGCACTTCATTTGCAACACGAGGATGAGCGGGTTGGTGACGTTGAGTTGGCTGAGCATTTTCTTTAGAGCCATTTTCTTCAGGTGCGCCAGCTTGCTGTTCTTCACGTTCTGGAATGACTTCTTCAGCAAATTCTTCAGTAGGAATGACATCCTCAATAGCCTTGAACTTGATGGTTTCCTCAGGTGACTTTTCATCTAGCACAGGAGGTAGGTGCTCTCTTTGCAAGCCATTAGTTTCATCGAACTACACATCTACAATTTCAACAACCTTGTGGTGAAAGGAGTTGAAGACTCTGTAGGTGTGCTAGTCCTTTCCGTAACCAAACATAAAACCTTCATGTGCTTTCGGTGCAAATTTAGAATTGTGATGAGGATCCCTAATCCAACATTTAGCACCGAAGACTTTGAAATAACTCACATTGGGTTTCTTGTCAGTGAGGAGTTCATATGAGGTCTTTTTGAAGAATTTGTGAAGATATACCCTATTGATGATGTGGTACGCAGTATCAATTTCCTCACTCCAGAAGTGACGAGACTTCTTGTATTCATCAAGCATAGTGCGAGCCATCTCAACAAGAGTCATGTTCTTGCGCTCCACGACACCATTCTGCTGAGGAGTGTAAGGAGCAGATAATTCATGAGTAATACCAAGTTCATCAAGATAGTCATCAAGACCAATATTCTTGAAGTCGGTCCCATTGTCACTTCTGATGTGCTTGATCATCACACCAAAGTTGGTTGAAGCCCTTGAGGAAAATCGTTTGAAGACTTCCCGCACTTCACGTTTTTAAATGACGATATGCACCCATGTGAAACGAGAATGGTCATCAAAAATAACAAAGCCATAAAGATGTTTATTGGTGAGTGAGGAATAATGATTAGGGCCAAAGTGATCCATGTGAAGCAATTCAAATGGACGAGTGGTAGTCATGATAGTCTTTGAGGGATGCTTGGCCTTGGTCATCTTTCCAGCTTCACAGGCTCCGCATAGGTGATCCTTGAGGAATTTGACATCCTCGATGCCAATGACATGCTTCTTCTTCGCGAGAGTGTGCAAGTTCCTCATGCTAGCATGACCAAGTCGTCGATGCCGTAGCCAGCCTTCTAAAGCTTTTGCAAGTAGGCATGTAGCAGGTTGTGGTCCTGTAGAGAAATCAACAATATAGAGATCTCCTCTCCTAAAGCCTTAGAAGACTTTGGAATGGTCAGCTTCCATGATCACAACACAACGATACTTGCCAAAGATAACAACCATATCAAGATCACAAAGCATTGAGACTGGCATGAGGTTGAATCCTAAGGACTCGACAAGCATGACTTTGTCCATGCGTCGATCCTTAGAGATCGCAACCTTACCTAGACCCAATACCTTGCTTTTGCCTTTGTCAGCGTAGGTGATATGCTTCAGATGCGATGGAGATAAAGCAGTGTCCATCAATAAGTTCTTGTCACCAGTCATGTGATTTGTACATCCACTATCGAGGACCCACTCAGTGGCTTTGGGTTGATCATCCTGTAGATGAATTAGTGTAACTTACGAACTCATATACTTCATCAGTGAAGAATATGACATCAAATTCAGCAGATCAATTTCATCAAGCAACAGAACAGATATAGCAGTATGATGACGTGAGAAATGGAAAAAAAATTCTTCATGATTTGCTTGCGTCCTTTCAAGCATATTCAGGTCTCCAGCAAATTCTTCAGACATTTCAGTTCGTTTGGAGACCTGACCCTGCATAAGGGATTAGTTCTTTTTCTTCACCACCCACATCTGGAGGGGTGGCAAAGAGTTCATCTTTCTGCGAGCTCCATAAGAGAAAGGTGGCATAGATGCCAGTCCACTTTGTCTCAGATAAGAGGGGTTAGGGTAAGCATATGAATAAGCAGAGAAATTCTTCGAGGACTTATGAACATAATGATTTGAAGAATAATGCACATATTCATAACCCTTAGTCTTACCCTGCAAAACAGAAGCGTTAGCATGATGATGTTCATATGAGGACGTTGATCCATATGAGGAATTTGATCCACGTGAGGAACGTGGTCCATATGAATACTTTGGTCTATACAATGAATTTGCTCTGGGGTTATTATTCTTCTCAGGTGGTGTCATGATGACATTCACCTGAAGACATTCAAGGCACCTTTAGGGAACCCAGATTTTCTTCATAGGGGGACCATTCCTGCAGTTAGTGCCAACATATCTAGCAAATACTTCACCATTCTGATTTTTGAACAGCTTATAGTTGGAGTCAAATGACTCATCAGAAGACTATGAAGATTCACATGCAAAGCCAGATAAAGTAGATGGATCTACTGGAGGTCCCATTGCAGCAACCCATGAGGTTCTGGGATACTGCTCAGGCTTCCAGTATGCTCCATCAGCATTGAGTTTCCTCTCAAAGGCAATACCCTCTTTCCTAGGGTTCCTGTTGAGGATCTTCTTTTTAAGCACATCACAAAGAGCCGGATTCCCTTTGATGCTTTTGTACATGCCTATCACATACAATTCCTTCAACCCCGCATAACTCACTAGGCCATGGACTTCGTGAGAGATGTCTACCTGCACCATCACCATCTCATCAACCTTGGAGAACCTAACAGAGTGGTGTTTCCACTCATAAACATGGCGATGAAGATAGTCTGCATCAGATTTGTCGGGAAGCTTACAAGAACCACACCCTTCGTAATTGAAGGCACAGCCAGGAATTTGTTGTGGTCAAGTACACCCTCGAGAACACGCCTGACAACAATGCTACAGGAAAACACTAGTTTAGGACACGTGGCGACAAGGACACAGCAGCTGGATAGTTTAGCAGTATAACTCATCCTCAGGTCTTCCAGTTCACACGACATGACTTTGAGAACTTCATCTCCACCGCGGACCTGGTTCTAATTCAAACAAAAACCAAATATTTTATTACTACCTCCGTTCAGAAATATAAGATGATTTTCGATATTTTACTCCATACATGACTACATATACCCACAAAAATGAGTGAACAAAGACACTAGAACATGTCTTCAAAGGCATGAGAGCAGAGGGATTACTTGTAATATCCATAACACAAGTTACTTATGTCGATGTTCATAAAGTAGTTGAAAGTAATCTATAAGAAATCAGTTTCAACCTCTCGCATGTTTTGGTCAAAAGAGGAATTTAGAACCGTCATTTGGCACACAAAAATCACATGCAAGATCACCCAGAGAGTTGTACTACTAGTACTAGTACTGCGTATTGAGATGAAAAAACACGATCAAGATTGAGAAAAAGATCATCAAGAAGAGACATTACCTGGACTTGCTTAATGAGGGATCCCGGAGAGGGGGTCTTGGACAGGGCGATGCCCTTGAGCTTGTCTGCGGTAGTCTCGGCGGTGGCCTTGAGCTTGTCTGCGGTAGTCTCGGCGGGGTGCTTGCGCTTCTTCGTACCCTGATCCTCGACGGTTTTGGCCAGAGCCATAGACATCACTTCGGCCAGTGCTCCAGGGTCCATCAAGAAACTGTCAAATAGAAGTAAAAGAAAAGAAACCATAATCACAAACCCAAAAGAAGAGTAGAGAGGGACTTATAGGATTAGTCTCAGGGTTGCAAGACCGGGCCTTGGCCAGAATCAACACCATTGATGCGCTCACCTTTCCTTCTTTGGGAGAGAAGAACAATGGCAAAAGCAGGTTGGGGTTTTCTTGAAGAAATGAGGAAGAAGATGAGGGAGAAGCGAATTGGGGTTTTCTTCAAGAGAGGATGCGGAGGGAGAAGAGTGAAATGATGGTTGCTTTGTCCGTCCAACTTATTGCTGGAAAGGTGGTGGTTTTGTGATTTGACGGCTCATTGGGCATTACTGCGGCCCTTCGATCGTGGTAGTCTACCGTGCAGTTGGGCACTCTAGTACGGACTAATTTAGTGCATGGCTAGTGGACCCGATGCTGGCTGTCCCGCACGTCGGCGAAAGTGAGTAGCAAGGTTCCCGACGACCATCGAGGTGGATTCGCACGGTAGAGCATGTCCGCTGTTTTTTTTGAAGAAGAAATGATTACAACAAGCGTTTCCACTCTTATGACGGAGGAGTGTGAAACACGGCAGCTACTTGAACTTACACAGTGCTCCTACTACTAGGCATGTGCAGTGGTTCATGCGTCAGTACTACATAATCTTGTTGCTAGTGTAGTAAGATATGACGATAACAAATGATGTTGTGCGCATGTCAACTATATGAACAGTAATGTAACATAGTACCCCTTTTTTGACTGTCCGGTTGAGAATGAATAGTGAGATCAATGTTAACAGAACTAGGTCTACAACGCCTGGAGAGTATGGTGCTACATTACTCCACGGAACATGAACCATATGAAGCACGAATCAGTGTTAAGCAGGGTGTATGAAGGGTGTATGGGATGGGAGCAAAAGTTCCCTTCTCGACCCACTTTTGGGTGTTTTGCAGAGTGCATGAAGGGTGCATGAGTCCACACTAGTAGGTTAACACAAATACACTAGGAGAATGCATGAAGAGGGGTGCTGAGACGAGCATGCACGAAGAGGGAACAACTATATTGAGATGAGAATGCAACCAAACACAC
The DNA here is from genome assembly GCF_018294505.1 of Triticum aestivum. Classification (NCBI taxonomy): domain Eukaryota; kingdom Viridiplantae; phylum Streptophyta; class Magnoliopsida; order Poales; family Poaceae; genus Triticum; species Triticum aestivum. The sequence goes on along the minus strand of NC_057814.1, from coordinate 285,755,197 downwards.
CCACACGCTTTGTGCTACAGTGACTGATCTGCACCGTCTGAGTTTGATCCAACGGTCATGTTGCGCCAAGACATGGAAATGCCCATGCAGAGGACGCCTAAACACCATCGAAGTCCATCTGCTTCTCGAGGCGCATGGTGTTGGTGATGCAGGGTGCCACCGCCTGCAGAGCCCGCTCCCGGTCGACGGGAGCCCGCTCGTCAAAGACGGCGTCCAATGGCACGAATGGATTCTGGTGATGGAGCCCTGAGAGGATTCGCCCGGCAATGGCGACGGCAGCCTGCAACACCTCCTTGTCCAGCTTTGCCCCCACCATCGTGCAGAGATGGCTCTGCTCTTCAAACATATAAGTGCAGAAGGAGACCAGGTCAGGAAGCCGCAACTTGTTGAAGTCGACGGGGTGGTCGAGCGGGTTTAGCCTGATGCCCGGCATGGTCGCGCTAGCACGACGGTAGGCATCACGCAGCTACAACACGTGCGTGGCAACATGGTCCACCAAGTGGCTGAGGCGATCCTAGACCTCGTCACGATCGGCCCGCTCGCGCTCCAGCCGGCTTCCCTAACCACCTATCATATCTCCCACTTTCTACAGCAACACCGCCGACGCCTCGAGCATATTTGTGGTGGACACCTACCGCTTTTGAAGCTCCGCGAACTCCCGCACATAAAGGAGGAGCATGGCACTCCTCTCCTCCTTGAGCTCACCGAGCTCCACGTTCTTGGCCCTGAGCTCCGCATCCTTGACCTCGAGCTCCTGTGTCAGGCGCGTCACCTTAGACTCCGTGATCTGGTGCGCTGCCGTGGAACCAGGTGGAAGCAATTGGGAGAGGAAGCAAAGGGGGCGAAACGGCTGAAAGGCAATGCAATCTATGGGAAGGCGGAGGGAGCCAGCCGAGCAGCAGGGTGAATCTTTCGGTTTCCACCATGGGAAAACACCAGTCGACGCCTTTTCACATCAGGGAGTAGTGGGTTTTACAGGTGGAGTCATCATGACTAATTTCTGCCGCTCCTGCTGCCGTCAATCAAAAATTAAAAATCCTGCCGCGCTTACCGCACCCAAAGACCAGAGCAACGCTGCGGTGGATATTTAAATTTACCTGCCGACAAGGAGGTAAAAAAGGGGTGAAAAAACAAATGTGGCAGTGGCATAGCTAATCGGTCGCACTAGCCCAACTAGCTAGCCACCATGCTTCACTGATGTACTCGGCGAGAAAGGTGGTCTTTCGTGATTTGACGACTCATTTACTTGCTTTGGCGCTACGACCGAGGAGGACCCAGAAAACGCGTGGTAGGGCGTCCCACGTCTCGGCAAGGAAGAAAATATGCGTGCACCACCCGGGAGGACCCTGAAACCGCTCGGTAGGGTGTGCCATGTCTCGGCACGGAGGAAAAATGTGTGTGTAAAAATATATTGTATCAGACATACTACCTATGGTTCGACCTCGGGACCCAGCCTGTCGATCGAAAACACCCCACTAGCCACACAGCTTCATCATGCTAACGTGGCACGGAGGATAGGTGTGGTTAGCTCCGTCTCGACCAGCCACAATGTCTCTTCTTCTAGGTGATTCTTCTATTTTCCAAGCCTTTTTTTAGTTATAATAACACCACGGAAAGCTAGCGCCGCTCTTCATGTATGCCCGTGCGTCAACGGTCATGCACGTGTTGACGAGCCACTCCCTCTACTCTACTCAACGTAATACTGTATAAAATCAAGTTACGGGACACAGCCAAAAACTGTTGTTGTTTCAGGCTATCGACTTACGCTTTGTAGTCCAGGTTGCCAGTTCGAATCTCGTCTTTTAGATTTGTTGGTTTTAGGTCCAAATTTGATCAATGACAAGTGGGCCCCCCATGTGTTGTTTCGATGTTTCAGTGTAGGATTGTTTTTTTGAACAAACACTCTATGCGGTTAGACAAGTAACGGCACGAGTTACACGTATTTTGCAAGTTTAGGAACAAAAATGACAGCAGCATAGATTATCACATCCACCCCGCAGCTTAGATGCTATGGTGATACGAGTTTTTACGTTGTTGGAACTGAGATCCAATGGCTTGGGAGTAGTCTTTGTAATTATGCATAATTTCCAAACTCTCCAAGGTTTTTTTTGCAAATAAAACATTCATGCCTCGTGTGTGCCGCTGCATCTTGGATCCAACGGCTCCCAATTCCTCATGTTAGGTGCTCCCCGTAGCTTAATTAGTCACTATGGTGATACGAGCATCTAGGTCATATGATCTGTGATGAGATGACACATGCGTAGTACTTGTACTTTCTGCGCAATTCCCAAACTCTCTCAGGCGTATATTGCAAAAATATTCAAACCTCCTACTGTGAGTAGTTAGATCTCCGGGAACTCGTATCACCATAGAATCTACGGTGCGGGAGCACCTTGTACTCTCTCGTGCGAGAAAACATCAGGTGCTCTCATAACTTAGATGTTATGGTGATACGAGCTTTGAGGTTGTTCGATCTGAGATCCAATGGCATCTGAGCAGTCTTTGTGCTTGTAAGTAGTGGCTGAACTCTTTGGGGTTTTTCTGCAAAAAAAACATTCAAACCACCGAGGAGTTGTTGGATCACAGATCCAACGGCTCCGAAGAGCTTGTATCACCAAAGCATCTAAGGTGTGGTAGCACATGATATTCTTACATGCAGGAGAATATGAGGTCCTCCTTCATCTTAGATGCTACGGTGATACGAGCTTCGAGGTCGTTGGATATGGGGTCCAAGGGCATCTGAGTAGTTTTTGTACAAATTGTGTGCAATTCTCAAACTCATTAAGGTTTCCTGTAAAAATATTAAGACATCATGTGAGATGTTATATCTCATATCTACAAGCTACAAGCAACTCGTATCAGCATATAGCATCTAAGGTGTGGGGGCACATGATATTCGCCCGGGGAGGGGGGCTGCACAACCAATCGGTGTTTGGGAGGGTGGGGACAAATATAATGTTCAAATAATATATTCTAAAAAATCCTAAATAGAGCTTCACAATTTTATCTAAGGTCGAGGGGTTAATCCCCGACAATCTACATAGCTCCGCCTAAACACAACATTTGCATGTACGTAGTACTAGACTTAATATTCATGTTTCAGTTTCCTGATCATTTAAAATATTGAATTGAGGACCATGCATGTCTTACACTTTACTCCCTTCATTCCTAAATATTAGTCTTTTTAGAGATTTCAAATGGACTACCACATAAGGATGTATGTAGACATATTTTAGAGTGTAGATTCACTCATTTTGCTCCCTATGTAGTCACTTGTTGAAATCTCTAAAAGACAAATATTTAGGAACAGAGGGAGTATTTTTTAATTCGTGTCATACATGCATGGTTTGGAAAAATAGATGCACTATACTTACTGGATTGTTGTTGTATTCGTGTGTGTGTGTGCGTGGTCATATGCTTGATACATACAAAGTTTTCTCACCACCATACCGTTCATCTTTTAAATTTGAATTTGCAATGAAAAACTTACTAGGGGTATCATGAAATGTGAAATCCACATTGAGATCACTATATCACAAACTCACTCTAATTCAAGAACTCGTCAGAAATCAATTACCACATTGAGATTACTATTTGCAAGGAAAATACGGGCATTGCAATACATATAGATTCGTTCGGCAGTTTAAAAGATTCCTTTCGTATTCTCGAATGATAGCACCCAATGGCGTACCAGCCAGACCCTGGCTCATGTTGATCCCAAAAAACCAGGCTCGTGTCCTTCTTGTGGCGTGCGTGGTACGCACTTTAGCCAACCCCAACCAGTCGAGCCTCCGCGTTTCGAGTCAAAATATCTAGCGGCCAGAATTCCGGCCCTAGGAAATTCCCCTCATGTCCCCGGTCCATCATGACTACCGATGAAGAATGGAGGGATGCTTTAGTAACTAGACAACATTACCTACCACGCCGAGCACAGTTCAATTCTCTCGGTCACCGCTACCCAGGGTCACCCGTCAACTCCATTGCCTAGTACTAATAGGAGTACTACACCAGGATGAGCATAGAATGGAGCCCCGTTTGTTCGTGCCTAGTACTTGAGTCAATATATCAGACAATGTACTGGTATCCTTTTACTCTGCATATATAACTTGTCTGGAGTCTGACTAAGCAAAATGTTTGACCAAATCGTTTCTTAAGAAATATTAACATCTACAACAGTAAAGATGTATCGCTTGAAAATTTATTGCATGATGCAGGTGATGATATTGTTTCGAATCCTGGATTTTAAATTTCAGAAAATCCAAAAGTGACAGGAAATTCATGAAACTGATCATGGTCTCGTGATATGTCACAAATATTCCTACGTAATTTTTTTCTTCAATTTGAGACAAGTTGCTTATGAGAAGTTGCACAAATGAAGAACCAAGGTATTTTGGAGCAAAGACCTGTCATGTTAAGGCGAACGCTTTCACTATTCAAACCGTGGACATTTACGTGCCGCCATGAGTGCCGCTTCTCATCAGCAGGTGCCGTCCGAGCAAGCGTGTGAGACGACGGGAGGCGTGCGAGTAGACCGCTACGCCGGCTGACCGGGAGGCTGTCGCGGGAAACCACGACCACCTATGGGACCAGGAGGTCCCTTGCTGGTTCGGCAGGGGGGCGACGCATTGCCCAAAGAGCAAACGAGCATCGGGCAGCACGACAGAGATAACACGGGCAATTTACCTAGGTTCGGGCCGCCGTGAGGCGTAAAACCCTACTCTTGCTTTGGTGGATTCATGGTGGAAAAGGTGGTGGCGAGCGTAGTACACTTGCCCGGCAGGGGTTGGCTTGGGGCAGCAGCGACTACGCGCGTATGGGGGTGTGAGTTATCCAATCTTATAACCCTTTCTACGGTTGCCATGGGCCTCCTTTTATAGATCAAGGAGTAACCACAGTGGCAAAGTAGTCATTACGCACTGATAAGATAGCAAATAGTGCTATCATACCTAACTCTGCGGGCTGACAGAGAGCATTAAATGCACCGCTTAACGTCACATCGTTGGTTGCCTGGCAAGGTTTGCTGGGCTATCTTGCCAGCTCTGCACCTGTTCTCTTGACACGTCGCAGGACGGGTGTCATCTGTGGGTTTCTCCTATAGGAAATGACTGCCATGTGGCGAATGGCTGCCACTTAATCACTTTGCGGCTTGACACCGCACTGATCGACGACGTGGGTCATGGTGGAGTGGTTGGTCAGGTGGTTCTGCCTCCGTGAGCCCCGGCAAGCCCTGCCGGGGTGTCTCGGTTGTCTACTTCTGGAGGTGGCCTCGCCCCTTGTTGGGCTCGCCTGCCGGCAAGGGAGGCTTTTCCCTTGATGATATCCTGCTTCATTGGTTCTTTTTTGGCCTCTTTGAACTACACGTTGGTCCCTTGAATCTCTTGGGCTCTTGTACATCTTGGCTCGGCCTTGGTTTTGTCCATGCACGAGTCAGGGGAAAACGCATGCCCCTGTTTGTTTTCCCTAACATAAGCCCCCGGGCTTGAGCCACATGTGTTGCAGGGCACGTTGGGTTAGGCCCCAAAAGTGCACGGACACGTGGCAGGAGATGGTTGTGCACGATGGTCGTGGGGTCGTGGGACCGTTGCAGTTAAGGTAAAATGGTAACTTTCTGAAGCGTCGCGCCCCCGCCCCGTTTTTTCCTCCTTAAGAGTAGGGAAAAATAAAACGGCATGATTCACCTGTCTCCTGCTCCGATCCCCCTCCTTCTTCCTCCACAAGCCAATCGACAGTTCCTCCCCTTGCTCCTCCTTCCATTAGCGCCCTCCCCATCGAATCCCTCCCCCCTTCCGCGTTGCCGCAGGAATGGTGAAGAAACCCACGAAGAAGAGGAAGCCGACGGCCGCGGCGAAGGAGGCCGCCGCTGAGGGAAGCAAGAGGTCGGCGGAGTTGAACAAGAAATGGAGCGAAGACGTCGTCTTCGTCCCGTCTACCTTGAGCGGCCCCGTTCTTCAAGAGAAGTATGGGTATCTGTGGGGGAGGCCCATTGAGAAAGGGCATGGAGCGCCCGTAGTTTATGCGGCGGGGGAGGAAGATCTGCCCAATTCTGATTGGTTCTGCAGTGCTTACTTCATCTGCGGCCTCTGTCCCCCTTCTCCGAGTTCTTCAAGGCAATTATGAACATCTATGTGTCGGATTTCAGGTTCCGGAAAAATCCTTGAGGTTCGAACACTAGGGTGCGCACGAAGATCTCTCCTCCCCCTAGCTCACGCCCTCACCGCGATCTCAAAGCTCAATGCATCGAACTGACAGAACAAGAGACACAAGGTTTATACTGGTTCGGGCCACCGATGTGGTGTAATACCCTACTCCAGTGTGGTTTGGTGGATTGCCTCTTGGGTTGGGGATGAACAATTACAAGGGAAGAATAGCCTCCCAAGGAGAGGTGCTCTTGTGCTTGGTAAGCTTGTGAGGTGGCTCGTGGTCTGAATGATCCCTCCCTTGCTAAGGTGGTGGCTAGTCCTATTTATAGAGGCCCTGGTCCTCTTCCCAAATTTTGAGCAGGAAGGGATGCCACAATGGCCAAATTTGAAGGGAGACAACTGGTACAAGTTATCCTGACTAAAGGTGGTGTTCGCCTGCCAAAGGCTCTGGTGGTGACGCCGTCTTGGGCTCCACGGTGACCTCCATCCTGCCGTCCTGCTGGCCTTGGTCTCGTTGCACTGATATGGAAACCTTTGCCTAATGACTCGGGACTCCTCACCAGCGCTTACCTCTTTAGCACCAAAGAGGAAACAAGGACACTACGCGCTGGCGCCCGCCTGGCCTCGGTCGTCATGGCTTACGTCACGGGAACCTCGCGAGGTGCCCCTGGCCATGATCTCTCCGCCCCTCGCGAGCCAGCCTGGTGAGGCCGGCCTTGAGGAGGTCTTGCTTCGTCCGCCTCACGAGGCTTGGCCCCTCGCGAGGGTCTTGAGTGTTTGCTGGTGAAGATGGGTCGTACAGGGCCGCAGGCGGAGCCATGCCGTGGGCCGTACGCAGGCAAGTCTGGGGACCCCCGTTCCCAGGACGCCGACACTATGGATTCCACCTCCTAGACTTCACGCCCAATGCAATGGCGACTATGGCCATCTTTGCGCATTTGTGCGAGAATTTCGTCGGATTGAAGCCCAATGTGGATCTGTTCCGGCATTATTTCGTTCCGGGGGTTGAGCGCAAAGTCAACCGCTCCGGAGTCATCAGCTGGATGCCGCGCGTGCCAAGGAGGATATGGGATTACCTCCCTGGGAATCAGCGTGAAAGGTGGGATTGTCGGGACACCGATCCTAAGTCACACCGATCTAGCATGTAACACATCATATCACTTTGCGGCCTCACGCACGGTATTCCCACGGGTGCCACCTTACCTGGCCCGAGACCGTTTGCGCCTTTTGGCTCACGTATATGATAGTGTCGCTAGCATCCATATGATAGAGAACCCGGGCCAACATGACTAGTCGTAAACCCAAAGGGGCACTAACTTACCGGGACAGGCATACATGACCCAATAATGAACGTATGAGTCATCAACGTATGAACCCAAGTCGTAGCAAGCTACAAGGACTTAAAGGAACAACGCGTGACATTTCCCCGAAGGGACAGACACAGGAACGAAGAAGGACACATGCCGGCCAGCCTAAGTGTTCCAGAGCAGTAGCAAGCTAACATGGCTTACTGGAAGCACTAGGAGATATTTACCGGTAAGAGAGGCTACCAAGAATAAACAACTAGCTTGTCGGACCCCACACATACCAAGCATTTCATTAACATACACACAATATGCTCGACATGTGCAAATACAACATGGCATCACAACAAAACTCTACGAGTCAAAGTATTTATTCATTAGGCTCCGTGGAGCCAGATATTACAAACATGGGTCTGACGACCCAGCATCCAAGTCATACAAGAAATAAGCACATGCGGAAGCTTAACTTGTCTGAGTACAAACAACTACAAATGAAAAAGGCTGAGAAGCCTGACTATCTACAAGACCCTGCCGAGGGCACAAGATCGTAGCTGAGGTAATAGGCTAAACGTCGAAGTCCACGCGCAACTACTAGTGAGACTAACGTCTCTCTGCAAAACCATAAATTAAGCAAACGTGAGTACAAATGTACCCAGAAAGACTTACATCAGAACTAGCTACATATGCATCAGTATCAACAAAGAGGGTGGTGGAGTTTGACTGCAGCAAGCTAGCATTGACTTAGTGGCTATCCTATACTACGACTGCAAGTAACTCTTTTGAGGTGGCGCACATGAGTCCACATATTCACCATATCAATACACCACTATGGATCCGCTCCTGTCTCCCCACGAGAAGGTCATCCATAGCACTCACGCTTATCTTGTGCATTTTAGAGTATCCACTTTCACTTGTCTATGAACTGTATAGGTAACCCAGAGGTCCTTTACCGCGGACGCGGCTATTCGAATAGAACATTTATAACCCTGCAGGGGAGTACATCCTCACACATGTTTCCACCACTTAGCGTCTGCACATGACATGTGAGTGTAGACCACGACCTGACTAACCACACAAGTCCCTAGTCCAGGTTTATCGCCTATTCAGGTTCCATCCGCAGGGAGTCCGGCCGAGGTTTCCACTACGGCCCCAAACGATGTGTGCAGGGTTCCTGGGCCACCAAACGGGCAACTATGTACACCGGGCCACGTGCCTACCGCATCACAGCCCACCCCTCGGGTCAACGTTGCGCACGGCCTCCAGCATACTACAAACACCAGAAACTACTTACAACTCCTGGACAGAGGATAGGTGGGGTTAATAAGTCGAGCGGGGTCATATTTCAGGGCCTAGCGTGTGGTAGTAGCTGTTCATGGATCACAAACACATAACTCAGTTCCTGAAGACGGTTTCAATGAGACAACCCACCATGTACTCCTACATGGCCTGTCACCGCTACCTTTATCAAATCGAGTTCACACACTTAGCTCTCAACAGTAACACATGTTCGCCACATTCCAATTCATCCTCGATGAATCAGAACTGACTCAACTCTAAGCAGTAGCAGGCATGACAACAAGCATGAATGAGTAGGCATATCAGGGCCAAACAACTCCTACTCATGCTAGTGGGTTTCATCTATTTACTGTGGCAATGACAGGTCATGCAGAGGAAAGGGTACAACTACCGCAGCATGTAACAGTTGAATCGTTGTTGTCCGAATGCAGTAAAAGAGAGCAGAAGCGACAGAGTGGGATTGTATCGGAATGAACAAGGGGGTTTTGCTAGCCTGGCACTTCTGAAGATAGAGAACTCTTCCTCAGTGTCACCGAACTCATCGTCGGAAAACCGTATACTGAGGGGGAACAACACCGGCAAACAGAGAAGGAACACAATCAACGCAATGCGGCAATATGATGCATGAATGTGACATGGAATATGTTGTTGATTGAGCTAATGCAACTAGCAACAAGTTAAATGAAGTTGGTTTGAACCCTAGGTTCAAATTCAAACTCCATATGTGGATATTCAAATGCCATTTATTTGATTTGCCCTAAACAGTAGCCAAAAGTTGTTCTAACATGCATGGAAATGGTACAGATGGATAGATTGGATTTTTCTAATAATTTTTCATATATAAATTATTGCATTTGCAGTTATATATTATTTTCTATGAATTTTTAAAATTTTAAGCATTTTCTGGAATTTCCTGGATTATTTTTAATCTAGAAAATTGATAACTGTGTCAGCATTGTGTAAGCATGACGTCAGTAGGTCAACTACGCTGACCCAGGTCAAACATGACCTGTGGGTCCCGCATGTCTGTGTAACAGGGTCAGCATCAGAGGCTGGTCGGTGGGGCCAGGTCAACACTGAGGTGGCAAGGTCAAACTAACCGATGGGGCCACGAGCATTAGCTTAATTTAAACAGGGAATAACCCTGTGGTTAGTTAAGGGGTGGGGCCGGTCTGTCAATGACCATTGGGGTTAACTAATCGGTGGTTAGCGCTAATTAAGCGTGCGCCATGTCATCTAATCTGGAGACTAATCGCCCGCGGTAAGCCGATGCGGCTGCGCTCCTCGTCTGGCCATCTCCCGTGTCAGCTGGACGTGCTAGAAAGCCCGCGATGCGGCGCATCTAGCGGTGGCCGCGGTGTGTGCTGGGGTAGCATGTAGCGGCGGTGGCGACGAGCCGGCAGCGGCCGGAGTACGGGCGCATGGGGCTACGATGCGCTAAGGGGCCAACTAGTGGCTGCTTTGGCCTCCTGGAGGAATTAGGAGCACGTTTAGATGCACGGACGTGAGCGGTTCGAGCTCACCCCATGACGGCGATGAGGTATGGCGGCGGCGAGATTCGGAGCTCATGGAGACGGTGGCTACAACACGGTCGTGACCAGGGGAGGAAGGGGAAAAGATGCGGGGGCTCACAGAGAACACGTAGGGACGGTCAGTGGGCTCGGGAGCCTCCTTGACGGCGCGAATCGACCGGCGATGTACGGCGGCTATGCACTGTGAAGACGGGTCGATGGCGTCTCTGCGGTTCGTCCAAGCTCGTGTGCTTCGGCTTGGAGGAGCATCGGGTCGTCTTGGAGCTCGTGGGCATGGAGGAGGGGTGAGGAAGGGCCGGTGGCCACGGTGAACGACGACGGTGGCGACGGGAGCATTCGGGTGTGCTCGGGAGAGGGGACTAGAAGCCGAGGGAGAGAGCAGAGAGTGAGGGGAAAGTGAGAAGGGGCCTCGGGCGTCTCCAGACGCGGATCAGGTTGAGGGAGGGCAAGCAGGAGGTGGCCAAGGACGCACGCGCGCGCGCCATGCTTCCCCTCTGCCTACTGGCAGGAGAAAGAAGACGGCTCTGCCCTTGGTGGGCTGGGCCGGCTAGGTGGCTGCATATTGGGCCGTCCAGGTAAGTCAAGTGAGTTCTGTTATGTTTTACCTTTTTTTTGTTTCATTTTTATTTCATTTTGCCACTGTTTCCAAATTCAAAAAAATTCAAACAATGCCAAAACATTCTGAAATATTTTATGTTACTCCTGTGGACTATTCCAAAAGCACATAAAACATTTCAGAGCATTTGAAATCATATTCATTATATATTATGAATATAACTCCAAATTCAAATAGAATACTGATTTAAATTCAGAGCCCAATATTTCCTTTAAAATGTTCCAAAATTTTGGTTTGATAAATAACTCTTGCCAAAATTCTCAAAACTATTTTTATGGAATTTTGGATTCACCGAATGAAATTTGTAAGGGTACTTGCCCTTTATTTAAATTTTGAGGCTTCGACTTTCCTCAATTCAATTTCATTTGAAATTTAAACATGATGACATGATGATCAAGCAAAGACAACATGGGCTGAGCTAGGACTATGACAACTCACCCCCACTAAACAAGAATCTCGTCCCAAGATTCAAGACGTGAGGTAAGAAGACAGAGGGTACATGGAACTGACACAGTCTTCAAGATCCATATTGCACTTCATAAAATGCTGATTCATTGCATCATGTTGATCTTGACGTCTTTGCTTTCGAGATCTTCATCCAGCATGAGGGGAAAAGAGCGAGATAACTCTACAAGGATGGATCATCTTAATGATCACAGGATCAACTCACAGAATGAGACGTAGAAACATCTCTTGAGCTGAGGGACAAAACACATATGAGGAGCGATGGAAAGAAGCAGGTGACGAAGGTTCAGATTGGTAGGCAACAATTCCACGCTTAAGAAGATGGTGGACAGGGTCAATATAGCGAGGAGTTAGTTGCCATGATTCCATAACAGAGCACCTCCGGGAAGGCGACTCGTAGAATTATCCTTAAGTGGCAAAAAGAATTACTTTTGATATATATAGATCATTGAAACTCTTTATACCAGCCTAGGGAAAATTACAATCGATCATTTGAAGGAGTCCAAAAGAATGACATACTCGGACTAGGATGGATGATGTGGACTACCTTGTTGAAGAAAACGCAATGGATGATTTCCGCTTATCATTGGAAATGGATGGAACACATGGTAAGCTGATACGTCTCCAACGTATCTATAATTTTTTATTGTTCCATGCTATTATATTATCCATCTAGGATGTTTATATGCATTTATATGCTATTTTATAAGATTTTTGGGACTAACCTATTAACCTAGAGCGCAATGCCAGTTTCTGTTTTTTCCTTGTTTTTGAGTTTTACAGAAAAGGAATACCAAATGGAGTCCAATTGACGTGTCAATTTTTGATGATTTTTTATGGACCAAAAGAAGCCCCTGGAGTAAAAGAGTTGGGACAGAAGAGTCCTGAGCCGTCCACGACGGTGGAGGGCGCGCCCTACCCCCCTGGGCGCGTCCCCCTATCTCGTGGACGACTCGAACACCCCCTTGACGTGAGACCTACGCCAAAAATTCCTATAAATACACAAACCTCCAGAAAATAAACTAGAGTGGGAGTTCCGCCACTGCAAGCCTCTGTAGCCACCAAAAACCTATCGGGACCATGTTCCGGCACCCTGCCGGAGGGAGGATCCATCACCGGTGGCCATCTTCATCATCCCGGCGCTCTCCATGATGAGGAGGGAGTAGTTCACCCTCGGGGCTGAGGGTATGTACCAGTAGTTATGTGTTTGATCTCCCTCTCTCTCTCTCGTGTTCTTGATTTGGCACGATCTTGATGTATCGTGAGCTTTGCTATTATAGTTGGATCTTATGATGTTTCTCCCCCTCTACTCTCTTGTAATGGATTGAGTTTTCCCTTTGAAGTTATCTTATCGGATTGAGTCTTTAAGGATTTGAGAACACTTGATGTATGTCTTGCATGTGCTTATCTGTGGTGACAATGGGATATTCACGTGATCTACTTGATGTATGTTTTGGTGATAAACTTGTGGGTTCAGTGACCTTGTGAACTTATGCATAGGGGTTGGCACACGTTTTCGTCTTGACTCTTCGGTAGAAACTTTGGGGCACTCTTTGAAGTTCTTTGTGTTGGTTGAATAGATGAATCTGAGATTGTGTGATGCATATCGTATAATCATACCCGCGGATACTTGAGGTGACATTGGAGTATCTAGGTGACATTAGGGTTTTGGTTTATTTGTGTCTTAAGGTGTTATTCTAGTACGAACTCTAGGATAGATCGAACGGAAAGAATAGCTTCAATTGGATTATGCTTCACATGATAGTTATTTTGTTGAAGTTGCTCCCACTACTATTGATGAGAATAAATTTGCTTATGTGGAGAGTAGTAAAATTTCTATGCAAGTAGATCATGAAAATAATGCTTTATGTGCTGGTTATATTGTTGGATTCATTCTTGATGCTACTGAAAATTATTATGAGGGAGGAACATATGCTTGTAGGAATTGCAATAATATCAAGTTTCCTCTCTATGTGTTGAAAATCTTGAAGCTATGCTTGTTTTGCTTTCCTATGCTAGTTGATTCTTGCCATAAGTTGTTTGCTCACAAAATCACTATGCATATGAAGTGGGTTAGACTTGAATGTGCTAGTCATATTCCTCATGATGCTCTCTTTATGTTTCAATTCTTATCTTTTATGTGAGCATCATTGAAATCATCATGCCTAGCTTGGGGCGTTAAACGTTAGCACTTGTTGGGAGGCAACCCAATTTTATTTTTGTTCTTTGCTTTTTGCTCCTGTTTAGTAATAAATAATTCATCTAGCCTCTGTTTATCTGTGGTTTAATGTTTTAATTAGTGTTTGTGCCAAGTAGAACCTTTGGGAAGACTTGGGTGAAGTCTTTGCGATCTTGCTGTAAAAAACAGAAACTTTTGGGCTCACGAGATGAGCTGCCCTTTTTTACTGGAGAGTTCTTTTAGGTTGATTATTTTTGCAGATGATTAATAGATAAATTCCTCAGTTCCACCAACTTATTTCAGAACTTTTGGGGTTACAGAAGTATTCGAATGATACAGATTACTACAGACTGTTCTGTTTTGGACAGATTCTGTTTTCATTGTGTTGTTTGCTTATTTTGATGAATCTATGAGTAGTATCGGAGGGTATGAACCATAGAGAAGTTGGAATGCAGTAGATATTACACCAATATTAATTTATAATGAGTTCACAACAGTACCTAAGTGGTGATTTATTTTCTTATACTAACAGAGCTTACGAGTTTTCTGTTAAGTTTTGTGTTGTGAAGTTTTCAAGTTTTGGGTAAAGATTCGATGGACTATGGAATAAGGAGTGGCAAGAGCCTAAGATTGGGGATGCCCAAGGCACCCCAAGGTAATATTCAAGTACAACCAAGAGCCTAAGCTTGGGGATGCCCCGGTAGGCATCCCCTCTTTTGTCTTCGTTCATCGATAACTTTACTTTGAGCTATATTTTTATTCACCACATGATATGTGTTTTGCTTGGAGCGTCATTTTATTTTATTTTGTTTTGCTTGCTGTTTGATTAATATGCCAATATATGAAATTCTTAAATATTAGAGAGTCTCCACATAGTTGCATAATTATTCGACTACTCATTGATCTTCACTTATATCTTTCGGAGTAGTTTGTCATTTACTCTAGTGCTTCACTTATATCTTTTTAGAGCACGTTGGTGGTTTTATTTTATAGAAATTATTGATCTATCATGCTTCACATATATTATTTTGAGAGTCTTTTAGAACAGCATGGTAATTTGCTTTGGCTATAAAATTAGTCCTAATATTGTGGGCATCCAACATGGGTGTAATAAAAACTTCCATATAGAGTGCATTGAATACTATGAGAAGTTTGATACTTGATAATTGTTTTGAGATATGAAGATGGTAACAATAGAGTCGTGTTAGTTGTAGCGACCAGACCTCAAATAGTCTGTGCTGCTGTGCACCAGTGTCATCCCTGGATTAGTAATGCTGACACGCACAGTACATACGGAGGAATTGTAACAGATTAGCAATCACACACTTATACATCGAATATCTCCAAAGAGAAATAAGTATGAAAATATGGCTTAAGGCCATCTAAATACGATAATAGCAGAAGACTTGGAAGATAAGTGAGTCCATCAACTCCAACGGCATCACTGAGTATAAGACCACGACCTAAAGCACCTTACTCGTCGTCTGAAAAGTCTGCAACATGAAACGTTGCAGCCTGAAAACGGGTCAGCACATAGAATATGCTGGCAAAATAACACATAGAAAGTAATGAACATAATAATGCTATACTACATGCATATATGGCTGATGGAAAGCTCTATGGTTAAAGTTTTGCGAAAAGCCAATTTTTCCCTACTGCAAAGGAATAAATTTTATTTAACTATCATGGTGGTTGTGAAACATTGAGATGGTTGACAGCATCTCAATCCCAATTAAATGTCATCATTAACCCAACAAAATTAATTAAAAGTAACATGGTGATGAGATTCACACGATAATCCAGGTACTAGATACTCAAGTTGTCCATAACCGGGGACACGGCTAACCATGATTAGTTTGTACACTCTGCAGAGGTTTGCACACTTTTCCCCACAAGACTCGATCGCCTCCACTTGATTCTCGCACTACATGATGTTTGAGAAACGGATGACCAAGACACAGTCTTTCAGAAACAATCACTCTTTACTCCGGATGGACAGTTACACCTACTTTCCCCTACATCTGCTAGCCCACCTCTTCAAGAGATCATGTAACCTACTCAACTATGCTAGAGCCCATAATAGCTTGTGGCTGCACACGGAAGTTTCTAGCATGAATAATCTTATGATCCCTTTGAGCCTGGGTGGCGGTCCTTATACAAACAGACAACACTGGGTTCTCCAGGTGCCTCAATCCACCCAGATGTGAGTTTTAGTTGCCACTTAAGTAAACCATTATTAACAATCTCACATCTGTCATGAATTTCACTCAAACCCAATCCACGTCTACGAGCATAATAGCAACGTAGAAGTAACTCCCAGGGGTTTGATAAAAAAACAGGTAATAGGTACTACCTCAACTACTTCCCAATACCCACAATTTAATTAGATCCTAACCATGCAATGTTTGAGGATTGATCTAATGCAATAAAAACTGGGTATGGAAAGGTATGATCAAAGTGTTACTTGCCTTGCTGATGATCCGCGAAACCTAGCGATTCGAAGTAACAAGCGGCACACTCCGGGTACTCTATCGCAAACAAACAAGCAAACAATAAGTACTCATCTAATGCACAGGTAAAACTCGAATGAAAGATCCAACCAGAAAGTTCAACTTAAGAACTCCGGTTTGCAAAAAGAATCAACTCGAACGAAGCAACGAAAGTCAAACGGCGAAAGAAACAAGCTTCGTTTACTAATCTGGATCTAGGTCAAATTTTACAGTAGCAAAAACTTGTTTGAGTAGGCTAAACAGAAAGAGAATTTTGAGACGAAACTCTAGGCGCTTGAATCGCCTGATTCCGATAAACAAGTGAAAAGTTAAACGAAAACGAAGATCCGATCAGAAATCGAGATCTGAAATAATCGGGAAAAATCCGACAAATAGAAAACTGACGAACGGTTAAAGAACGGACGTCCGTTAACAGAGAAAATCTGACGAGCACGTTCGTTAAAACGAACGGATCGGTGAACGTTCACTAAATAATAAAACCGAAGAAATAAACCGATCTAGAGTTTAAAAAACGAACGTTTTTTTAAACAAACCGGCAAACGACGACGAGGTACCTCCGGCAGGGCTCGGCTGGGCTCCGGCGAGGGGTGGCGAGGGGGCGGCGATGGCGGCGGGGTGCGGCGGGTCTTGGGGCGGCGAGGGGCGGCGAACGGCGGCGGGGTTCGGCGAGCGAGGCGGCGGCTCCTCGAGCTCCGGCGGCGGCGGCGGGTGCTGGTCGAGGCGGGGCTCGGGGTGGCGAGGGAGGGGGCGGCGGCGGGGTATAAAAGGAGGGGGGCCTGCTTGGAGGAGGGGGCAAGGCGGCGGGGCTCCGGCGGAGTCCGAGCCGGACACGGGCGCGGCGGCGCTGGCGTGCTCGCGGAGGAGACGCGCGGCTGGGCCGGCTGCTCGGCTGGGCCTCGGCCCGGTCGGGCGCGGCGCATTTTTCTTAAACATTTCGCCGAAAAATTCATAGAAAAATAAATAAAAATCCAAAAAAGATAAAACAAAATTTTCTCGTCTAGTTAAAATAATTAGAACAGGGTGAACATTTTTTTGATACAAAATGTAGTTTTGAAAACGTGCAATATTTTTAATGCAATTAAAATTGCAAATAAAATCCGAATAAAATCCAATATATGATTTTAATATTTTTCCTCCGATATTTCCATTGTTTTGGAGAAGTCATATTTTCTCCTCTCATTTATTTTTAAATGAAATATTTTTCCGGAGAGAAAATAATTAAAACCAAAATCCTCGTTTTATTATTTGATGAAAATCAAATATGAAAAATCGAGAAAATCCCCAACTCTCTCCGAGGGTCCTTGAGTTGCTTAGGATTTATCGAGGATTTGTCAAATGCAATAAAAAATATGATATGCAATGATGATCTATGTATAACATTCCAAATTGAAAATTTGGGATGTTACAAACCTACCCCCCTTAAGATGAATCTCGCCCTCGAGATTCGGGTTGGCTAGAAAACAGGTGGGAGTGGTCCTTCCGTAGATCTTCCTCTCGCTCCCAGGTGGCTTCATCTTCCGTGTGGTGACTCCACTGGACTTTGCAAAACTTGATAACCTTACTGCGGGTAACTCGGCTGGCATACTCAAGAATCTTAACTGGTTTCTCCTCATAGGTCAAATCACTTTCCAGCTGAATCGCTTCCAGCGGCACGGTATCTCTCAGCGGTATCTCAGCCATCTCTGCGTGGCACTTCTTCAACTGGGAAACGTGAAATACATCATGAACTCCTGACAATCCTTCGGGTAATTCCAGCTTGTAGGCAACTTCTCCCATACGTTCCAAAACTCTGTATGGTCCGATAAAACGGGGCGCTAACTTTCCCTTAACTCCAAAGCGCTTCACTCCTCGGAGTGGTGATACTCGAAGATACACTCTGTCTCCGACTTCGTGGACTGTCTCCTTTCGTTTAGAATCCGCATAACTCTTCTGCCTGGACTGGGCTACCTTGAGCCTATCGCGAATCAACCTCACTTTCTGTTCAGACTCCTTAATCAAATCGGGTCCAAACAACTGACGGTCTCCAACTTCGTCCCATAACAACGGTGTTCTACACCTCCTTCCGTACAAAGCTTCGAAAGGGGCCATCTTCAAACTGGTTTGATAACTGTTGTTGTAAGAAAACTCTGCATATGGCAAATTGTCGTCCCAACTAGATCCATAATCTAGTGCACAAGCTCTCAACATGTCCTCCAAAATTTGATTGACTCTCTCGGTCTGTCCATCTGTCTGTGGGTGAAAGGCTGTACTAAATTCTAGCCTGGTTCCCAATGTTTCATGTAACTGCTTCCAAAACTTCGAGGTAAACTGGGTTCCTCTGTCTGATACAATGGTCCTCGGAACTCCATGCAAACATACGATCCTGGTCATGTATATCTTTGCCAACTTAGCACTGGTGTAAGTGGTCTTCACTGGAATGAAATGAGCCACTTTCGTCAAACGGTCGACTACAACCCATATTGAGTCATAGCCTGAACGAGTCCTTGGCAATCCCGTGATAAATCCATGCCTATTTTATCCCACTTCCATTCGGGTATCGGCAATGGTTGTAGCAATCCTGCTGGCTTCTGATGCTCTGCCTTCACTCTCTGACATACATCACAAACTGCTACATACTCCGCAATATCCTTCTTCATTCCGGTCCACCAGAAAGTATTCTTCAGATCCAAATACATCTTGGTATTCCCTGGGTGAATCGAGTACGGTGAATCATGGGCTTCTTGCAAAATCAACTTCCTGATCTCCGGATCATTTGGCACATAAACGCGGTCCTCAAACCATAAGGTATCGTGCTCATCCTCACGAAATCCCTTGGCTTTTCCTTTGCTCATCTTCTCCTTTATCTCGTCAATCTCCTTGTCTGTCTTCTGAGCTTCTCTGATCCTTTCCATCAAGGTAGACTGAATCTCCAGTGTCGCTAAATAGCCTCTTGGGACTATCTCCAAACATAGCTCGCGAAGGTCCTCGGCTAACTCCTGAGGTAACTCTCCTGTCATGAGGGTGTTGACATGACTCTTGCGGCTCAACGCGTCTGCTACTACGTTAGCCTTTCCTGGGTGATAATGCAATCTCATATCATAATCCTTAATAAGCTCCAACCATCTCCTCTGTCTGAGATTTAACTCCTTCTGCGTGAAAATATACTTCAAACTCTTGTGATCCGTGTACACCTCACAATGGTTTCCGATGAGAAAATGTCTCCATGTCTTCAACGCATGCACCACGGCTGCTAACTCCAAATCATGCGTAGCATAATTCTTCTCATGGGGTTTAAGTTGTCGTGAAGCATATGACACAACTCTTCCTTCCTGCATAAGCACTGCTCCAAGTCCTCGACGAGAAGCGTCGCAATAAACTTCATAATCCTTGCGTTGATCTGGCAGAATCAACACTGGTGATGTAACCAATCGTTTCTTCAACTCTTGGAAACTAGCTTCACAATCCTCAGTCCAATTGAATTTGGTGTCCTTCTTCAATAGCTCAGTCATGGGCTTAGCGATCTTCGAGAAATTCTCGATGAACCTCCGGTAGTATCCGGCAAGTCCAAGAAAACTCCGGATCTCTCCAACTGACGTGGGTGATTCCCAACTTGTCACTGTGTCAACTTTGGCAGGGTCTACTGCTATTCCTTCTCCAGAAATAACATGTCCGAGGAATCCAACTTCCTTCAGCCAAAATTCACATTTGCTGAACTTGGCATATAACTGGTGTTCTCTGAGCTTCTCAAGTACCAATCGCAAATGCTCCTCATGCTCTTCCTCATTCTTGGAAAAGACTAAAATATCGTCAATGAACACCACGACGAACTTATCCAAAAACTCCATAAACACTTTGTTCATCAGGTTCATGAAATAGGCAGGTGCGTTAGTCAGACCAATGACATAACGGTATACTCATACAATCCATATCTGGTGGTAAAAGCCGTCTTAGGTATATCCTGCTCTCGAATCTTTAACTGATGGTATCCTGATCGTAGATCGATCTTGGAAAATACTTTAGCTCCTTGTAGGCGGTCAAACAAATCATTGATCATCGGCAGTGGGTACTTGTTTTTGATGGTCACTTCATTCAATCCACGGTAATCAACAACCATCCTCAACGATCCATCTTTCTTCTCCACTAGAAGTACTGGTGATCCCCAAGGTGACGAACTTGGGTGAATATAGCCTTTATCCAATAACTCCTTAATCTGCTTCTTAATTTCCTCCAAATCTTTTGCGGGCATCCTGTACGGTCTCTTAGATATTGGCCCTGTGCCTGGCAAAAGTTCAATCAAGAACTCAATGTCTCTATCTGGTGGCATGCCTGGCAACTCTTCTGGAAATACATCCGGGTAATCCTTCACCACTGGTACTTCCTCCTGTACAACTCCTGATAAGGAATTCACTTGAGTCCTCTTCGACATATGTCGGGATACATACTTGATCCTTTTTCCTTTTGGGGTGGTAAGCAAAATCGACTTACTGGCGCAATCGATGTTTCCTCCATACATCGATTGCCAATCCATTCCCAAAATCACATCCAAACCTTGCGACTCCAAAATTATTAGGTCTGAGGGGAAAACATGCCTACCAATGGCCAATGGCATCTGAAAACATCCTTGGCTTGCCATATACTCTGCTCCCGGCGAGGTTACTAGCATAGTTGTTCTGAGAACTTTGGTGGGCAACTTAAACTTATCCACAAATCCCCTTGATATGTATGAATGCGATGCACCAGTATCGAAAAGAACGATTGCAGTAAATGACTTAACCAAAACTTACCTATTACTGCATCAGGCTGTGCTTCAACCTCCTCCACGCTCACGTGGTTCACATGTCCTTTATTGAAAGGGTTCGGCTTCTTCCCAGAGCTTCCATTGCCATTACCATTCTGGGCTTCAGGACAATCAGTTGCATAGTGTCCAGTCTTCTGGCACTTGAAACAGGTAACGTGACTCAGATCCCTCTTGGCTGGGGTAGATGGGTTATTACGGTTCTGTCCGTTGGTTCCTCCATTCCCATTACCATTCTTGGAGCCATTATGGTTGTGTGAACTACCTCCTCCATGGGTATGCTGAAACTGTCCTCCCGGTTTCGGGGCAAATCGTGGCTTCTGCTGGGCTCCAGAATTATACTTCCCTTGTCCATACTTCCTCTTACGGTTTTCAATCTGCTGCTGCTTTCCTTCAATCATAAGTGCTCTATCTACCAACTCCTGGTAGTTGTTGAAGGTTGCTACCATCAACTGCATACTCAGTTCATCATTCAGTCCTTCCAAAAATTTCTCCTGCTTGGCTGCATCTGTAGCAACGTCATCTGGTGCATAACGTGCTAACTTACTGAAATCCTCCACATACTGGCCTACGGTGCGTCCTCCTTGGCATAGGTTGCGAAACTCACGCTTCTTCATAGCCATAGCTCCTGCTGAAACATGAGCTGTACGGAAAGCTTGCTGAAACTGGTCCCATGTGACAGTGTCAATAGGGTGTGTGGCGGTATAATTCTCCCACCATGATGCTGCGGGTCCATCAAGCTGATGTGCGGCAAAACGCACTCTTTCCGCATCTGTGCATCCTGCAGTGGTCAACTCCCTTCCAACTTTGCGGAGCCAATCATCTGCAACAATCGGCTCGGTGCTACTAGAAAACACCGGCGGGTTTAGCCTCAAGAAACGGGCTAATTGATCAACAGGTGGTGGTGGTGGGTTGTTGTTGTTGTTGTTGTTGCCTTGGTTCTGCACTAACACTTGCATCAGGGCATTCTGTTGCTGAATCAACTGGGTGATCTCCGGTGGGAAAACAAATCCGGTGTCGCGTCTCAGAGGCATCTGATGGGTTAGAAAAGATGAGAGTTAAGAATAGAATGAGGTCTAGAGGGAAAACACTACCCATATGCTCATGAGACAAATACAATCAATATCACTCAATCAATTCAAACAAGGCATAACATCGATCTAACTAGCGTTACAAAGAGCTTGAACTATACTATTAAATGGGGGAAAACTACTACTGATATGGTGTCTACTAGAAATTCTGATCAGTTGAAGACTCCATGATGTCTGCTCCAGCTTCATCAACAAAGTCATCTTCACTTGGTTCCGAGTCGGTGTCGTCGATGATGATGTAGTTATCCGGGCAAGTGCATTCGTCATCTTCTGCTTTTGGCACTGGATTTCCCATGAATACTCCAATCTTCTTCTCCAGGTCGTCATTCTTCCCTACTAATGCGACGATTTCCTCCAAATAATCCTCGCGTGTAGCCTTGAGTTCTTCCTCCAGCTCCTTGATCTTCGTCAATGCCTTCTTCAGTTCTTCCTTGTCTGAGCACATCTGGTTCTCCTGGCAACGAATATGTTGGTTTTGCTCCTGGATGAAAGCTGCCATTGATCCATCCTTCTTGGTTCTGATCATCTCCCTGTGGTAGACTTCTCCAATGCGTCCCATAGCGATGTGGGCAGCCATGCTCTTCCATAAACTCTAGGTTGGTGCTACGAAAAGCAATCTTATGGGTTCAGTAACTGGCACAAATGTCCTTCCTGGAATGTGAACTTGAATCTTCCAGCTCTCCTCTTCGGGTAATGTGGCGTTGTAGGTTCCGGTGATGCTTGGTATTCCTATGTTCAAGTACTTAGTGACTTCCTTAATGTGTCGTCCAAAAGGCGTGTCCTCATCTGGTTGCATGAACTTGCTCCTTGCATCCGCCATTCCTAAAATAGTAGAAGGTGGAGAGGGGTCAGAAATGAGAAGAGAGAAGTGTTCTAGGGCTTAAGCTTAGTGGTCGTGTCCTATAGTCAACGTGTGCTTTGATACCACCTTTGTAGCGACCAGACCTCAAATAGTCTGTGCTGCTGTGCACCAGTGTCATCCCTGGATCAGTAATGCTGACACGCACAGTACAAACGGAGGATTTATAACAGAGTAGCAATCACACACTTATTACATCGAATATCTCCAAAGAGAAATAAGTATGAAAATATGGCTTAAGGCCATCTAAATACGATAACAGCGGAAGACTTGGAAGATAAGTGAGTCCATCAACACCAACGGCATCACTGAGTATAAGACCACGACCTAAAGCATCTTACTCGTCGTCTGAAAAGTCTGCAACATGAAACGTTGCAGCCCGAAAACGGGTCAGCACATAGAATATGCTGGCAAAATAACACATAGAGAGTAATGAACATAATAATGCTATACTACATGCATATATGGCTGGTGGAAAGCTCTATGGTTAAAGTTTTGCGAAAAGCCAATTTTTCCCTACTGCAAAGGAATAAATTTTATTTAACTATCATGGTGGTTGTGAAACATTGAGATGGTTGACAGCATCCCAATCCCAATTAAATGTCATCATTAACCCAACAAAATTAATTAAAAGTAACATGGTGATGAGATTCACACGATAATCCAGGTACTAGATACTCAAGTTGTCCATAACCGGGGACACGACTGACCATGATTAGTTTGTACACTCTGCAGAGGTTTGCACACTTTTCCCCACAAGACTCGATCGCCTCCGCTTGATTCTTGCACTACATGATGTTTGAGAAACGGATGACCGAGACACAGTCTTTCAGAAACAATCACTCTTTACTCCGGATGGACAGTTACACCTACTTTCCCCTACATCTGCTAGCCCACCTCGTCAAGAGATCATGTAACCTACTCAACTATGCTAGAGCCCATAATAGCTTGTGGCTGCACACGGAAGTTTCTAGCATGAATAATCTTATGATCCCTTTGAGCCTGGGTGGCGGTCCTTATACAAACAGACAACACTGGGTTCTCCAGGTGCCTCAATCCACCCAAATGTGAGTTTTAGTTGCCACCTTAAGTAAACCATTATTAACAATCTCACATCTGTCATGAATTTCACTCAAACCCAATCCACGTCTACGAGCATAATAGCAACGTAGAAGTAACTCCCAGGGGTTTGATAAAAAAACAGGTAATAGGTACTACCTCAACTACTTCCCAATACCCACAATTTAATTAGATCCTAACCATGCAATGTTTGAGGATTGATCTAATGCAATAAAAACTGGGTATGGAAAGGTATGATCAAAGTGTTACTTGCCTTGCTGATGATCCGCGAAACCTAGCGATTCGAAGTAACAAGCGGCACACTCCGGGTACTCTATCGCAAACAAACAAGCAAACAATAAGTACTCATCTAATGCACAGGTAAAACTCGAATGAAAGATCCAACCAGAAAGTTCAACTTAAGAACTCCGGTTTGCAAAAAGAATCAACTCGAACCAAGCAACGAAAGTCAAACGGCGAAAGAAACAAGCTTCGTTTACTAATCTGGATCTAGGTCAAATTTTACAGTAGCAAAAACTTGTTTGAGTACGCTAAACGGAAAGAGAATTTCGAGACGAAACTCTAGGCGCTTGAATCGCCTGATTCCGATAAACGAGCGAAAAGTTAAACGAAAACGATGTTCCGATCAGAAATCGAGATCTGAAATAATCGGGAAAAATCCGACGAAATGAAAACTGACGAACGGTTAAAGAACGGACGTCCGTTAACAGAGAAAATCCGACGAACACGTTCGTTGAAACGAACGGATCGGTGAACGTTCACTAAATAATAAAACCGAAGAAATAAACCGATCTAGAGTTTTAAAAAAACGAACGGTTTTTTTAAATAAACCGGCAAACGACGGCGAGGTGGTACCTCGTCGGGACGGGGCTCCGGCGGGGCTCGGCTGGGCTCCGGCGAGGAGTTGCGAGGGGGTGGCGAGGGCGGCGGGGTGCGGCGGGTCTTGGGGGCGGCGAACGGCGGCGGGGTTCGGCGAGCGGGGTGGCGGCTCCTCGAGCTCCGGCGGCGGCGGCGGGTGCGGGTCGAGGCGGGGCTCGGGGTGGCGAGGGAGGGGGCGGCCGCGGGGTATATAAGGAGGGGGGCCTGCTTGGAGGAGGGGGCAAGGCGGCGGGGCTCCGGCGGAGTCCGAGCCGGACACGGGCGCGGCGGCGCTGGCGTGCTCGCGGAGGAGACGCGCGGCTGGGCCGGCTGCTCGGCCGGGCCGCGGCCCGGTCGGGCGCGGCGCGTTTTTTTTAAACATTCTGCCGAAAAATTCATAGAAAAATAAATAAAAATCCAAAAAAGATAAAACAAAATTTTCCCGTCTAGTTAAAATAATTAGAACAGGGTGAACATTTTTTTGATATAAAATGCATTTTTGAAAACGTGCAATATTTTTAATGCAATTAAAATTGCAAATAAAATCCGAATAAAATCCAATATATGATTTTAATATTTTTCCTCCGATATTTCCATTGTTTTGGAGAAGTCATATTTTCTCCTCTCGTTTATTTTTAAATGAAATATTTTTCCGGAAAGAAAATAATTAAAACCAAAATCCTCGTTTTATTATTTGATGAAAATCAAATATGAAAAATCGAGAAAATCCCCAACTCTCTCCGAGGGTCCTTGAGTTGCTTAGGATTTATCGAGGATTTGTCAAATGCAATAAAAAATATGATATGCAATGATGATCTATGTATAACATTCCAAATTGAAAAATACTTGTGTTGAAGTTTGCAAGGTCCCGTTAGCACTGCACGTATAGGTAACCGTTGTGTAACAAATTGAAGCTGATGAGGTATTTCTTTTGATTATCCTCCTTATGAGTGGCGGTCGGGGACGGCGATGGCTTTTTCCTACCAATCTATCCCCCTAGGGCATGCGTGTAGTGCATTGGTTTTGATGACTTGTAAGATTTTTGCAATAAGTATGTGAAGTTCTTTATGGACTAATGTTGAGTCCATGGATTATACGCACTCTCACCCTCCATCATTTGCTAGCCTCTTGCGGTACCGTGCATTGCCCCTTTCTCACCTTGAGAGTTGGTGCAAACTTCGCCGGTGCATCCAAACCCCGTGATATGATACGCTCTATCACGCATAAACCTCCTTATATCTTCCTCAAAACAGCCACCATACCTACCTATTAAGGCATTTCCATAACCATTACGAGATATATGGCCATGCAACTTTCCACCATTCCGTTTATTATGACACCCTTCATCATTGTCATATTGCCTTGCATGATCATGTAGGTGACATCGTATTTGTGGCAAGGCCACCATTCATAATTTTTCATACATGTCACTCTTGATTCTTTGCACATCCCGGTACACCACCGGAGGCACGCATATAGAGTCATATTTTGTTCGAGTATCGAGTTGTAATCCTTGAGTTGTAAATGAATAGAAGTGTGATGATCATCATTATTAGAGCATCGTCCCCTGTGAGAAAAAAGGCCAAATAAAAAAAGGGAATTAAAGGCCAAATAAAAAAGGGAAGGCCCAAAAAAATAGAAAGGCCAAATAAAAAAAGAGATGGCCCAAAAAATGAGAGAAAAAGAGAGAGGGGGCAATGTTAACTTGTGCTTCAAAGTAGCACCATGATCTTCATGATAGAGAGTCTCTTATTTTGTCACTTTCATATATTAGTGAGAATTTTTCATTATAGAACTTGGCTTGTATATTCCAACAATGGGCTTCCTCAAATGCCCTAGGTATTCGTGAGCAAGCAAGTTGTATGCACACCCACTTAGTTTCTTTTATTGAGCTTTCATACATTTATAGCTCTAGTGCATCCGTTGTATGGCAATCCCTACTCCTCGCATTGACATCAATTGATGGGCATCTGCATAGCCCGTTTATTGGCCTCGTCGGTGTTAGACTTTCTCCTTTTTTGTCTTCTCCACACAACCTCCATCATCATATTCTATTCCACCCATAGTGCTATGTCCATGGCTCACGCTCATATATTGCGTGAAAGTTGAAAAAGTTTGAGAATGCTAAAGTATGAAACAATCGCTTGGCTTGTCATCGGGGTTGTACATGATGGGAGCATTTTGTGCGACGAAAATGAAGCATGGCCAAACTATATGATTTTGTAGGGATGAGCTTTCTTTGGCTATGTTATTTTGTGAAGACATAATTGCTTGGTTAGTATGCTTGAAGTATTATTATTTTTATATCAATATTAAACTTTTCTCTTGAATCTTTCGGATCTGAACAGTCATACCACAATAAAGAAAATTACATTGATAATTATGTTAGGTAGCATTCCACATCAAAAAATCTGTTTTTATCATTTACCTACTCGAGGACAAGCAGGAATTAAGCTTGGGGATGCTTGATACGTCTCCAATGTATCTATAATTTTTGATTGTTCCATGCTATTATATTATCCATCTAGGATGTATTATATGCATTTATATGCTATTTTATATGATTTTTGGGACTAACCTATTAACCTAGAGCCCAGTGCCAGTTTCTGTTTTTTCCTTGTTTTTGAGTTTTACAGAAAAGGAATACCAAACGGAGTCCAATTGACGTGCCAATATTTGATGATATTTTATGGACCAAAAGAACCCCCCGGAGTAAAAGAGTTGGGCCAGAAGAGTCCCGAGCCGTCCATGAGGGTGGGGGCGCGCCCTACCCCTTGGGCACGTCCCCTATCTCGTGCACGACGCGGAGACCCCCCTGACGTGATACCTACGCCAAAAATTCCTATAAATTCCCAAACCTCCAGAAAATAACCTAGATCGGGAGTTCCACCGCCGCAAGCCTCTGTAGCCACCAAAAACCAATCGGGACCATGTTCCGGCACCCTGCCGTAGTGGGGATCCATCACCGGTGGCCATCTTCATCATCCCGGCGCTCTCAATGACGAGGAGGGAGTATTTCACCCTCGGGGCTGAGGGTATGTACCAATAGCTATGTGTTTGATCTCTCTCTCTCGTGTTCTTGATTCGCCACGATCTTGATGTATCTCGAGCTTTGCTATTATAGTTGGATCTTATGATGTTTCTCCCCCTCTACTCTCTTGTAATGGATTGAGTTTTCCCTTTGAAGTTATCTTATCGGATTGAGTCTTTAAGGTTTGAGAACACTTGATGTATGTCTTGCATGTGCTTATCTGTGGTGACAATGGGATATTCACGTGATCTACTTGATGTATGTTTTGGTGATCAACTTGCGGGTTCAGTGACCTTGTGAACTTATGCATAGGGGTTGGCACACATTTTCGTCTTGACTCTCCGGTAGAAACTTTGGGGCACTCTTTGAAGTTCCATGTGTTGGTTGAATAGATGAATATGAGATTGTTTGATGCATATCGTATAATCATACCCACGGATACTTGAGGTGACATTGGAGTATGTAGGTGACATTAGGTTTTTGGTTGATTTGTGTCTTAAGGTGTTATTCTAGTATGAACTCTATGATAGATCAATCCGAAAGAATAACTTTGAGGTGGTTTCGTACCCTACAATAATCTCTTCGTTTGTTCTCTGCTATTAGTGACTTTGGAGTGACTCTTTGTTGCATGTTGAAGGGATAGTTATATGATCCAATTATGTTATTATTGTTGAGAGAACTTGGACTAGTGAAAGTATGAACCCTAGGCCTTGTTTCCTAGCATTGGCAATATCGTTTGTGCTCACTTTTATCATTAGTTACCTTGCTGTTTTTATATTTTTAGATTACAAAACCTATATCTACCATCCATATTGCACTCGTATCACCATCTGTTTGCCGAACTAGTGCACCTATACAATTTACCATTGTATTGGGTGTGTTGGGGACACAAGAGACTCTTTGTTATTTGGTTGTAGGGTTGTTTGAGAGAGACCATCTTCATCCTATGCCTCCCACGGATTGATAAACCTTAGGTCATCCACTTGAGGGAAATTTGCTACTGTCCTACAAACCTCTGCACTTGGAGGCCCAACAACGTCTACAAGAAGAAGTTTGTGTAGTAGACATCATAAGTTCACTTTTGAAGATGATCGTAAACGACAATCACTGAGAAGGCAACCCATGGGAAATTGGCACAATGGCGGTGCAAGCTGGGAACAAAATGCAAATGCTAGGAATCATTCTGGTAACTGGGAAAAAGCTCAACAGTAGAGAGTGAATCCACTGTTTGAATGGTTATAGCATAATCGAAGAAACTTGGAGCACAGGAATCCCTAAGGAACAACTTCCAACTTCTAGAATAAGTCGCACGAAATCCTCATGGTCAAATTGCCCAATCAAGATACCACAATGATAGATCTTCCGGCTAGGTGTGTCTGCCAGAACATCAACCCTGTCGGAATATACATCATAGATCTTGGAAAAGTTCCAACCATCATATCTAGCTGTGATTCAGATCTGGTTGGTAACTGAACATTTCAGACAGCATGTCTGGAAAAGAAAGTTTGCAACATAATTCGACGAGACGACGTTGCAAGATTCTCAGGATATGAACTACGGTAGCAAGCTCCAAAACATGAGTAGGTTCTGCTACACACATGTGAACACGCTGTCCAAGACAAGCATGGCCACATAGTAGTCTTATGATAAAACACTACCGAGTTCAGGTTGGGAACCATCATCGAGGATAAGGAAGTCCTAGCATAAGTCATGATTCTTAAGAAGGAACTTCTTCTCCTCAGCAAATCAATCAGTGGCTTGGTTTGCTAGGGAATACATATGGAGTGGAGGTAATTAATCTACCAAACCATAGAATACATTCGCACATGCATAACTGACTTGGGATGGTACCAGAGGAAACAAAAGCAATCTTTCTCTAACTCATGGCGGCAACTTGCACCAAATGCACGTGAATCAGAGAAAGTCACTTCTTTCATCCAACATATGCTTCATGAACGGGACATGAAGATAATGCTTTTAGAAGTTTCCAACACTAGCTGGATGTTCAACACGAATCATGGAGGAGATAAAGATGTT
The DNA here is from genome assembly GCF_018294505.1 of Triticum aestivum. NCBI lineage: Eukaryota > Viridiplantae > Streptophyta > Magnoliopsida > Poales > Poaceae > Triticum > Triticum aestivum. Next base: position 285,725,425 of record NC_057814.1, on the reverse strand, counting down.
GTTGATGGGTTCAACAACAAGCCATCAAGATTCCCATATAGATGTAATTCCACAACTATGTGAACAAGGCGATAGCATTGGTCAGAACAAAAGATATAACAGAGTATGCTCGAGGAAAAACCACGAGTAAGAAAACATTACGAACATCGTTGGTTCTGATTTGATTTGAGGATAGCCCACACTCAAATCAAAGTTTTGATAAGGCAATAGGTCCAACAACTGATCAGAGGGACCAATCGATGAAGATATCATCTTTCTTCAACACACACAAATATATCCCTTGAAATGAACTAAGCTAGGCAAGCTTTTATCTTCCAACTCTCCAAGTTGTTGTTTGGCTTAACCAACTAGCTCAGGGGTATCTAACACAGATTCTTGGAGAAGGGGTGGTTACAAGAAACCAACTTGATCACGAACTCAACATAGCGGCCAGGTGACAACCTAGTAACACTTCCGAGAAGATATTCGAAAAATCACGAACCACCGATATGTTACTAAGCTCGTGAAAAATCTTGCTTTTTAGGGCAAGACGATGTGATCAAGAGAGTGATGGATTGACACAATCCTATCTCATTGATCGAGGAGCGCACCAGGGAGAATGGACTAGGTCGCACGATAAATCTTAGGATGATGATTGAATAACCAACACGCTAAGAATGAAATTATTGTCCATTAGCTACCAAGCAACGGAGTTGCTAGGAGTATTGATTTCACACATCATAGTTCACTTGTCAGCATTCTGGCTACAACCAACACGGAGACTGAGGGATGAATAATGATGGCTAGAAGTATCACTGTATCAAGAGTTCATAGGAGGTGCTGCAATTCCCATGACATTTCTGACATAAAGAGGCAACACTCCAGGTAGAACATAACAAAAGCTGGATTGGCATTTTGATCTGCGGAATGCAACTGCTTTGATCCAATCATGGATATGGATGAGGTACTGGAGTTTGTTTCTCCTAGTCATTCTGAAAAAGAATGGCTTGACGGATCACAGGAATAATAAGCATCGATAACACGAATGCACAACTAATCCTGACTGTCAATTGGTAGACGGAGGTCAGGAAACAGCTAAAGAGGGACAACGCAAAGGAACGTATGATTTTCTGGGTTGTGGATGCATATATTAGTATGTCGAACAAAGCTCAACATTTCTTCCGGATAACCCATGCGGAAAGGTAGGACTGGCAGAGTCACAAATGTAACGGAGAACTCATCAAGAGCACTCTAGTTGTAATCTTTTGGTTCAAAGAACTTCTGCATTAATGGTTCATGGTATTGGAAGAACGATATATGACAGACCTCGAAGACTATCACAAAGGTTACTAACATCCTAATGAAACTAGCAAACACTATCAACATGAAGTAAGTAGGGTGAATCTCGAGTTCAAGGACCCAAGAATAGAATGCCTGCTAACTAAGTCGCATCACGGGATGCTTTCGAGAATGATGGCCAGAATCATCACACTGGGGATACAAAGCATTGCTAGATTACTGAGTGGTTCTCTAAGATGCCTAGGGTCATAATAATATCTCCAACATATATGTCGAGGAAATTGAGTACCTCAACAGACCGTTTAATGTGCTTAATCTAGCCTAAAAGGACACTGGAATCGGGAAGAAGGGATTTGCAAATGCATCAGACTATTTAGAAACCTAGGATGACATAACCACTCAAAGATTTGAGACATCCAGCGAAAATGGTGGCATAACCACTTAACATCACAATATCGAGGTTCTGAGATCAATTGTCAACACACGAAAGTAGTAGGAACTGAAATGGGGCTTGAAACTATCAATCCTATAAGCCTATGGATTAGTAACACTGATCCTGATAGAAAGAAGAGAAAGCCTAGTTCCTTAACCCCGTAGGAAAGATAGGATGACTCAGATTAGAAGGGCATAAGGTAAAGGAGTAAAAAGAGTCTTACGTTCCCTCCCACAATCAATACCCTTATATAACTAAAGCATTTCTAGACTCGACTTCGACCAGTTTAGCTTGGTAATCCTATAGGCAGTCAGGCTCTGATACCAAAGCTTGTGGGACCCCGATCCTAAGTCACATCGATCTAGCATGTAACACATCATATCAATTTGCGGCCTCATCCACGGTATTCCCACGGCTGCCACCTTACCTGGCCCGGGACCTTTTGCGTCATTTGGCTCACGTATATGAGAGTGTCGCTAGCACCCATATGACAGAGAACCCGGGCCGACATGACCAGTCGTAAACCCAAAGTGGCACTAACTTATAGGGACAGGCATACATGACCCAGCAATGAACGTGTCGGTCATCAACGTATGAACCCAAGTCGTAGCAAGCTACAAGGACTTAAAGGAACAGCGCGTGACATTTCCCCGAAGGGACAGACACAGGAACGAAGAAGGACACATGCCGGCCAGCCTAAGTGTTCCAGAGCAGTAGAAATATACGATGTCTTAGTGGAAGCACTAGGAGACATTTCCCGGTAAGAGAGGCTACCAAGAATAAACAACTAGCTTGTCGGATCCCACACATACCAAGCATTTCATTAACATACACACAATATGCTCGATATGTGCAAATACAACATGGCATCACAACAAAAGTCTACGACTCAAAGTATTTATTCATTAGGCTCCGAGGAGCCAGAAATTACAAACATGGGTCTGACGATCCAGCATCCAAGTCATACCAGCAATAAGCACATGCGGAAGCTTAACTTGTCTGAGTATAGACAACTACAAATGAAAAAGGCTGAGCAGCCTGACTATCTACAAGACCCTGCCGAAGGCAGAAGATCGTAGCTGAGGTAACAGGCTAAACGTCGAAGTCCACGCGGAACTACTAGTGAGACTAACGTCTCTCTGCAAAAGCATAAATTAAGAAAATGTGAGTACAAATGTACCCAGCAAGACTTACATCAGATCTAGCAACATATGCATCAGTAGCAACAAAGGGGGTGGTGGAGTTTGACTGCAACAAGCCAGCTTTGACTCAGTGGCCATCCTTTACTACGACTACAGGTAACTCTTTTGAGGTGGCGCACACGAGTCCACATATTCACCATATCAATACACCACTATGGATCTGCTCCCGTCTCCCCACGAGAAGGCCATCCATAGCACTCACCCTTATCTTGCGCATTTTAGAGTATCCACTTTCACTTGTCTATGAACTGTATAGGCAACCCAGAGGTCCTTTACCGCGGACGCGGCTATTCGAATAAAACATTTATAACCCTGCAGGGTAGTACTTCTTCACACATGTTTCCACCACTTAGCGTCTGCACACGACATGTGCTCGGCAGACTTCAAGCGAAAGCCGACGTGGGTGTAGACCACAACCTAACTAACCACACAAGTCCCTAGTCCAGGTTTATCGCCTATTCAGGTTCCATCCGCAGGGAGTCCGGCTGAGGTTTCCACTACGGCCCCGAACGATGTGTGCAGGGTTCCCGGGTCACCAAACGGGCGACTTGGTACACCAGGCCACGTGCCTACCGCATCATAGCCCACCCCTCGGGTCACCGCTGCGCACGGCCTCCAGCATACTACAAACACCAGAAACTACTTGCAACTCCTGGACAGAGGACATGCGGGGTTAATAAGTCGAGCGGGGTCATATTTCAGGGCCCAATGTGTGGTAGTAGCTGTTCATGGATTACAAACACAGAACTCAGTTCCTGAGGACGGTTTCAATGAGACAACCCACCATGTAGTCCTACATGGCCTCTCGCCGCTACCTTTATCTAATCGTGTTCACACACTTGGCTCTCAACAGTAAGACATGTTCACCACATTCTAATTCATCCCTGATGAATCAGACCTGACTCAACTCTAAGCAGTAGCAGGCATGACAACAAGCATGAATGAGTAGGCACATCAGGGCTCAAACAACTCCTACTCATGCTAGTGGGTTTCATCTATTTACTGTGGCAATGACAGGTCATGTAGAGGAAAGGGGTTCAATTACCACAGCATATAACAGTTGAATCATTGTTGTCCTAATGCAGTAAAAGAGAGCAGAAGCAAGAGAGTGGGATTGTATCAGAATGAACAAGGGGGTTTTGCTTGCCTGGCACTTCTGGAGATAGAGAACTCTTCATCAGTGTCATCGAACTCATCGTCGGAACAATGTATACTGAGGGGGAACAACACCAGCAAACAGAGAAGGAACACAATCAATGCAATGCGGCAATATGATGCATGAATGTGGCATGGAATATGTCATTGATTGAGCTAATGCAACTAGCAACAAGTTAAATGAAGTTGGTTTGAACCCTAGGTTCAAATTCAAACTCTATATGTGGATATTCAAATGCCATTTATGTGATTTTCCCTAAACAGTAGCCAAAAGTTGTTCTAACATGCATGGAAATGGTATAGACACTACTAGGAAAAGGGCTATAGATGGAATGGCCACTAATGGCGCACCAGACATGTGGTGCGCCATTGCTATATAGCAATGGCGCACCATGTGCTGGTGCGCCATTAGTGTGAAAGACACTAATGGCGCACCAGACAAACGGTGCGCCATTAGTAACAATTTTTTTTTATTTTGCCAGACATACTAATGGCGCACCAGGACATAGTGCACCATTACTAGTTGGAACTAGTAATGGCGCACCAGCAACATAGTGCGCCACTAAAATATTTTTTTTATTTTTACTTTTTTGCAAAACTACTAATGGCGCACCTGGTGAAGTGCGCCATTACTAGTTTAAGCTAGTAATGGCGCACCACCAGCAGGTGCGTAACCAGGGTTACTAATGGCGCATTGTGTGGTGGTGCGCCATTAGTAACCTGGGACGAGCTAGATATTTTGGACAGCCACACCTACCCACTCACTTTCCCCACTTCATTCTCTCCTCCCTCCTCCAAGCTTGTCTCGGCTGCCACCTCCTCCTCACCTCATTTGCACCATAAATTCATCCAAATTACGTGGTTAAAGCCCCTTTTTTTGATAGGTAAGTAAGGGGGAAGCTATCTTTATGTTGTTCTCCCTCCAACAACGTGCACATGCACTTTTTATGTCCTAGCTAGATCTATGTATGTTTGTGGTGTTGCATATGTTTGTGGTGTTGCATATATGTTTGTGTTTGCAGGTACCGGTATTTGAAATGCGATAGTTGCCAATATTTTGCCGGAATGTTGATTCATTTCCGTTTCGGCGCGAATTTTGGCACTATGCATTCTTTTTGGTCGTATTTTTAGGGAAAGTCATGCCAAATTTTTTCTTGGTTCTAAAATATCGTTTTGCTCTACCCCGCAGGTGACCATGGTCCGCACGATGACCGAAGGCATCGTGAATAGGTTTTTGAGCTCCGCGAAGGCCGAGATGCTTGAAAAGAACGAGACGGAGATAAGATGTTCGTGTCGAAGATGCAAGCTGAAGAGCCTTATTGCGGACCCGGATTCCGGGCAGGTGCGGGACCACCTGCTCTTGCGTGGTTTCATGGATGGCTATCGGTGGCAAGGTGATGAAGATGACTATGAAGTCATCCATGGGGGTCGGGCAAGAAATGAGGATGGGCAGCAAGACAACCACCGCGGCTCGGGCGGGCGAGAAGACGAAGAATCTCCAGGACATGATCACGACGGTGATGCTGTACACAGTCATCATGTAGAAGATGCCGGACATGATGATGAGGAAGATGCGGGAGCAGACGAAGGGCATGATCATGAAGATGAAGATGCCGGCGGAGCAGACGACGATGGACCATCGATGGGCTGGGTGCAGGACCCTCATATTCAAGAGCTGCTTCTCAAGCAGACGGATAATGCAAGAGCTGCCGCCCGAGAGAAAGCCAAGCTGGATCAACTAGAGATAGACGCGGTTACTCCATTGTATGAAGGATGCAGGCCCGAGGATACCCGCCTGAAAGTAACGCTCATGGCTCTGGAGATGAAGGTAAAGCACAAAATGACCGACGCATGCTTCGACGAGAACATGTCATTCTGGCACGAACGTCTTCCCAAGGGGAACAAGTGCCCGACCATTTTCGAGGAGGCGAAGAAAATCGTGTCTCCTCTGGATTTACCGCACGTGAAATACCATGTGTGCATGAACAATTGCATCATTTATCGGGATGAGCACACGGAGTCTACCATATGTCCGGTGTGCGGCGTCACTCGATACAAGAAGAGGAAGAAAGCTCCTCGAAAAGTGGTGTGGTACTTTCCGATCACTCCTCATCTGTAGCGGTATTTCGCGGACCCTAAGGTAGCAAAGCTCCTGCGTTGGCACGCGGATAGGGAGGAGAAGAAGCGAGAAGATGACGCAAATGATCCGGAGATAAATAAAAAAGACAAGATGCTGAGTCACCCTAAGTATGGGAGCCAGTGGCAAGCGTTGAACTTCGAACACCCAGAATTTGGGACCGATCCAAGGAACATCGTGCTGGGCGCGAGCACCGATGGAGTCAATCCGTTTGGCAGCCAGAGAAGCACACATAGCACCTGGCCTGTGTTTGTGTGGATGTACAACCTTCCCCCCTGGTTGTGCATGAATAGGAAGTACATTCACATGAGTATGCTAATTGAAGGGCCGAAACAACCAGGGAACGACATCAATCTGTATCTGGGGCTGCTGGAAGAGGAGCTAGACACGCTGTGGAAAACGCCAGCCAATACGTGGGACGCCGCAGAGAAAGAATATTTCCCTATGAGAGCCGCACTGCTCACGACGGTGCACGACTATCTCGGTTTCGGGTATCTCGCGGGGCAGGTGGTCCACGGATTTTCTGGATGTGTCAGGTGCATGGATGACACAACGTATCGCCAGCTAGATAGAGATCCCGGGTCTTCGAAAACCGTGTTCATGGGACATCGAAGGTCGCTTCGCGACGATGACCCGTGGAGGAAACGCAAGGATCTGTTCGATGGTGAAACCGAACCCCGAAGACGCCCGCGTACGAGGAGCGGCGAGGAAATAGACGAGCTGTTGAAAAATTGGAAAGATTGCCCACTGCCGGGAAAGAAGCAAAAGGCGCCAGAGCCGGGAAAGAAGCGAAAGGCGCCAGAGCCACTGCTGAAGGTATGGAAAACGAGGTCTGTTTTCTGGGACTTGCCGTACTGGAAGATCCACCGTGTGCCTCACAGCCTTGATGTCATGCATATCACGAAGAACGTGTGCGAGAGTCTGCTTGGTACCCTGCTCAACATGCCAGAGAGGACCAAAGATGGGCCGAAACCAAGGGCAGACTTGAAATCAATGGGCATCAGGGAGGAGCTTCACGCTAATGATGATGATGATGATGAGGCGAAGCAGGACACGGAAAGTCGTCGCAAAGGCAAAAAGGCCAAGAAGACCGGAAATGACTTCCCTCCTGCGTGCTCCACTCTAAGTCAGGAGGAGATCGATTAGTTTTTCACCTGCCTCGTAGGAGTAAAACTTCCTTACGGTTACGCGGGGAAGATAAGCAGATACCTAGACTCAGTGAAGCAGAAGTTCAGCGGGATGAAGTCTCACGACTGTCACGTGCTGATGACGCAGATACTTCCAGTTGCAATCCGTGGGATCATGGACGCGCACGTCCGTGAAACGCTATTTGGCCTATGCAACTTTTTCGACGTCATATCTCGGAAGTCGGTTGGCGTGAGGCAACTCAGAAGGCTACAGGAAGAGATCGTGGTGATACTATGCGAGCTTGAGATGTACTTCCCTCCCGCATTCTTCGACGTTATGGTGCATCTGCTGGTCCATATCGTGGAGGATATCATCCAACTCGGGCCGACGTTCCTGCACAGCATGATGCCGTTCGAAAGGATGAATGGTGTCATCAAAGGATACGTTCGCAACATGTCACGTCCAGAGGGAAGCATAGCCAGGGGCTTTCTGACCGAAGAGTGCATCTCCTACTGCACGAATTATCTAGGCATCGAGAACCCCGTTGGTCTGCCCGTCAACAGGCACCTCGGCAGGCTCGCTGGATGGGGTCACCGTGAGGGTCGCCACGAAATGCATGTCGACTTCGATGGTCGACTCGCCGACTTTGAAAGAGCAAACCTAGTCGCGCTACAACACATAGACGTGGTCGATCCTTGGGTGGTAGAGCACAAAACGTTTATTGAGAAGACGTACAATGATCGAGGCCAACAGAGGACAGACGGAGATATAATCAAAGAGCACAACTCATGTTTCACGCGTTGGTTCAAGCAGAAGCTTCTGTCGTACCCTTTACATGAGGATTCTTCCGCGGAAGAACAACTCATATTCGCCTTGTCACAGGGCGCCGAGCACAACCTGATGACGTATGAGGCGTACGATATCAACGGCTACACATTCTACACCAAGGACAAGGACATGAAGAGCGATGGTTATCAGAACTCCGGGGTAATGATGGAATCCTACACTGGTAACGACAAGGATAGATACTGCGGAAGGATCGAGGAGATCTGGGAGCTGAGCTACGCTGGAGAGAAGGTCCCGATGTTCCATGTCAGATGGGCCAAGAGCGTCATAAAAGAAGACCGGTATTTCACCACCATGGTTATACCCGAAGCCAAATCCAAGACCGCAGGCGCGAACGTCACCGCGAAAAATGAGCCATGGGTACTGGCTTCCCAAGTGGACCAATGCTTCTTCATTACCGACCCATCAAAGCCCAGTCGTGTTGTCGTGAGGAGAGGCAAAAGGAAGATCATCGGAATGGATGGAGTCGCCAATGAGCAAGACTTCGACAAGTACGGCGACCCGAAGATGGAACATGACGACGACGATGAAGTATTAGCATACACCACAAGAAGAAGCAGGACCACCTAACCTAAAGGACGTCCGTTCAAGAGAAGAACTCCATTTACGAAAAATAAGGGCAAGAAGATTGTGAACAGATAGCTAGCTAAGATCGATTGTATTTAAATTGTAGCCTTCATTTCTCGATTGTATTTCATGGGCACTTTTTGAACTCATGAATGTTTTTAAATTTCATGGACACTCGATTGTATTTCTCGATTGTAGCCGACCCCCCGCACCCTCCCACGCTCCACCGGCCGCCGCCGCCGACCCCCGGCCCGCACCCTCCCCCACTCCACCGTCGCCGACGACCCACCGCACCCTCCCCCGCTCCACCGGCCGTCGCCGACGACCCCCCGCACCCTCCCCGGCCCGCTCCACCGTCACAAATGAATGCAACTAAATTTGCAAAAACAAAAGCATAAAAAATTATTACTGTTATGATTTAAACAAGTTTGAACATATTTAAACACAAATAAATATCAAACAGCATTTTAAATGCATAAAAATAAAAATTGGGGAGCCTGGGAATCGAACCCAGGACCTCCTAGTGTGTGTGCTGCGTGCTGACCAGTCGGGCTAGTGGGCGTGTTCTGATGGAGATAGGGTTAAGTGGGATATAACCTGACCAGTCGGGCTAGTAAGTAAAACCAAATTCTAATGGCGCACCAGGGGGAGGTACGCCATTAGAGTTGACGTACTTATGGCGCACCAGGGGGAGGTGCGCCATTAGAATAGACATACTTGTTCCCTGGCCTCGCACTGTCGCCTCCCTCCCTCCCTCGCTCGCCAGATCCCCCACTCCTCGACCCCAACCGTACGCCGCCGCCCCCTTGCTCCGCCCCCTCCATCCGCCGCGCCTGCATGCCGTCCGCCGCTGTGCTCTTGCGCTGACTCAACGCCGCCGCCCCGACCCCGGCGGGACTCCACCCCCGCCGCCCCCGCGCCCCCCGAACGGGATCGGCCGAGCGCGCGCCGCCCGCTCCTCTCCTCTCCTCCTCCCTCCGACGAGCGAGGGCCTCCTCCGGCCCCTGCAGCAGCCGGCGAGCGCGGCCCCGACGCGCCCATCCCGCCTGCCCCTGCCGTCCTCCGCCATCGGCCCCTGCTCTCCTTCGACCGCGGCCCCGACCCCGACCCCTCCGGCGACCAGGTACCTCTCCTCCTTCCTCCTTCCTCTGTGCTACTACTATGAACTAATGGAAGTGTCATGTGAACTCTAGAGCTCTGTCACCATCATTCAACACTCTGCTTGCTTGATGTAGTATTAGCCTAGAAAACAATTGTTGGTGTAGTATTAGCAAATCTGGGTCACTAGATCAAAAAAATGAACGGTCCAAAATAACTTGTTGTACTGTAAAAGGTCTCTTTTTTATGCCTAGAAAACAATTTTTCTTTCCTTTTCTTTTACAAGATGGAACATACTGCTAGGAGAATATACTTTACACTACTCTGTCATCATCACTGTTATAGGAAGTAACTCCAAATTTAGCAAAAAGTGTATATTGTTATTTTCTTGTCATATTCTTTAGTTTGTATGCAATTTTTTTAGCAAAATCACTGCCAACTTATACTCTAGTTATTTTCTTGTCATATTCTTTAGTTGTATTGGCAGGGGTCACCGAAATTATTATTTTTCTGTCTTAAAATTAATTTTCATTTATATTATATCCTATAACACTATCAAGTAGCTGAGCACTTAGATCTTCATCTCATATGTTGGAAAATGAACTAGACATTCACAGAGGCCAGTTGGTCTAGAATTATCCAAATTATGTCAGTTTTTAGATGCCAAAGGAAAATTCAGTTATGGCATCTAGAATTATGTCAGTTTTGTTTTGTAACTAGAAGACCAAAGTGTTAGGAATTCTGTCCAAACTGTAGTTTTCAGTATTCTGTCCAAACTGAAAACTGTTAAAAAGACCATGTGTTTTTTGGTCAAAATCTGCATGTAAAACTAAAACAATCAGTCATAAATAATATCCTCAAGACCATGTGTTTATTGGATTTCTGTAATGATGATGGAACATTATAAAGCATTGTACTCCAGTGTGTATGAAGGATACAAAAAATTTAGCAGCTTCTCTTATTTTATAAAGTTGTTCTTATATGGGTGAAACTTCACTTGTTTTTAGGCTAGTGCAGGGTGTTGCTTTACTGTGATGCCTCTGAATTACTTGTGACATGAGTATTTGGCCTGCCCATCATGTTTTGTCTCCGACCATTGTGTCGTGATGAATTTGCAGGTACCCCGAGAGGCCCTTGAGTTTGCTGGAATGTCGATTAACTTCCGTTCCGGCAAATTCGGGTACTCCATATGTCCTATTTTCAGCAAAGGTCATGCTGAAATTTTCCCTATGAGATTTAGCATGACTTTGCTAAAAATAGGACATATGGGGTACTTGCGACTAATGCATGGGCCGGGGTATCTTAGTACTTAGTTAAGTAGGATCGACTGCCCCGCCATTCTTGCTGCATTAAACCATAGGTGGCAATAGAGCCAAGTGATTACGCCCAACTTAGAATTCTCCTTAGCATCGATAAACCCTAGATGATAAACCCAACATAGGTGGCAATAGAGCCAAGTGATTAGCCCCAACCTAGGGTGCCTCGGCATCGATAAACCCTAAATGATGAAAACTTAACTTAGCATTTAGGGTGCCTCTGCGTCGACAAACCCTAAATGATGAAACCTTGGCTTCTATAGGGTGCCTCGGTGTCGATGAGAACCTAAATGATGTACGCTTAGGCTTTTAGGGTGCCTCGGCGTCGACAAACCCTAAATGATAAAAGATTAGCTTTTAGGATGCCTCGGTGTCGACAAACCCTAAATGATGAGACCATGATCTTGTTCCTTGACAATAACCAACTTTTTGACCAAACTTTTTTCCTATTTAGAGCGAAACATGGCCCACAACGATGAGGCCGGCGGTTCGGGCGGCAAGCAATTCTGGGAGCTGTCCCAGGAGATGGAGGAAGAACCTCACCGCTATCGGGACGATGCCGCGGAAGACACCGATCCTAACTACACAACCCCTAGTGGGGTCGGGGATGACACCACTGATGGTGCCGCCGAGGATGCCACCACTGATGATGGCGGCGCACACACAGATGGCAGCCAACCGAAGAGGCAACGGAAGGACCGGCGCCCGAACATGCTCGGCACCGTCAAGGAGGAATTTACTGAAGTGAACTCCGACGGGCATCCAACGGCGCCCAAACATGTAGTCAAGGGGTACTCGGTTCAGCTCGGGTGCATTCTCCGGAGCTCCGTCTCGATCAACACCGAGAACCTAAGGCATAAGGACCGAGGGAATTTGCGCTGCCTCCTCTTCACGAAGCTGCACGAACGATACAAGTTCCCCAATGAGTTTGCAAACACACGCCTCTCAGGGAATAAAGTGAACAGTGCTGCCCTCACGAGGATGAGAACGACCCTGTCTACATGGAGAAGCACGGTGAAGGCAATGATTGAAAAAGGTGATAGTTATGAGAAGATCAAGGCAAAATATCCTTTGATGAGTGAAGATGACTACAAGGAGTTCAAGATCAAGTGCGAGAGCAGCGCAACCTCCGAATCAAGTCAGTGGGGGAAAGAAATGCGGCAGTTGAACTTAGGGGTCCACCAACTCGGTCCCGGCGGTTATAGAGTGGCGGAGCCTATATGGGACAAGGAGGACGCGGAGCGTGCCGAGCAAGGCCTACCGCCCCGCTTCGAGAAATTCCCTGACAAGCAGACTAGGAACTTTGTCAGGGCCCGGTACAAGGAGGACCCGTTAACAAAGGAGCTTACCACGGATCCGAAGACCAAGGCGCTTGAGAAAGTTCTGGTAAGGAATACACCCCCGCGTAATTAGCTACATATATGGTTGCATTCTAGTTAATGAAGCCAAATTTCTAAATGGTTCACATTCCTTCCGCAGGAGGCTGAAAGCAGTAGCGCGGGGTCATCTCAGAGCTCCCCTTTTGACACCCCTTTAAATAGGGCGTTGAACGTAATGAAAAACAAGGATAAGCTTAGTAACCCGTCGTCAGCTGGTCGTGTGGCCGGTAAAGGCTTGTCCACAAAATGGTCGTCATACTATACCGCTGGTGGGCGAAAGGAGAAAAAGACCAGCTCGGAAAGCCAGTCGCGCGAGGTTCAAGATCTCAAGGCACAAGTGGCGCGGATTCCGGAGATTGTCCAAGAGCAAGTGCAACAACAACTGGGAACGATGCTCACCGCCATTGTGCCTACCTTGATTCAGGGGCTGACGACGTAGATTGCGGGCGGCCAACAGGGGCCTCCCCCGGTTCCCAGCTTCACGGCCAGCAACTCGCACAACGCGCTGGCGGCGCCATTGGTGTCTCCGGCGGAGGCGGTATTCGTGTCTCCGGCGCTGGCACGGGCATTGGAGCTTAATGCACCTGGGTGTACGCCGGCCGGCACCTCGCCAGCAAGCGGCCCCTCCGTCAGTTGCACGCGCACGCCTGCCGTTGGCGGTGCCTCGACATTAGCCGAGCTCGACGGCATCACGGTAACTAAGCCTCTCGGCCGATGACTTCATCTCCTTGCCTTTGACTGGGCATCCCTGACGCCCTACATGTTTTCGCAGGGCGCCACCGATGTTCCTTGCACTCTCCTGCACTTCGTGGGCGGCGAGTTGGTCGATGTCGCCAAGGGCAGAATCGTTCAACCGGGCAACCGCGTGTTCCACGGTAATCCGATGCCACCCACCTTCTATAGGGTTGAACTAGTTCGGGTACTGCCAGGCAGCGACGAGTTGTTACCTCTGATTCGACCCGCTGGGGCCGACGAAGATGATGTGATGACCCTCAGCGCCTGTGTAAGCTGGCCCCTGCTTTGGCCGAAGAGCCAGATTCGTTCGGGGGCGGGGGACACCACCCCACAGACAAGACCGCCAGTCGTGCCAGCGCCAAGCCATGGCAAGAACGCCGCAACGCTACCGGACCTGCCGGACATCCCTATGGCACAGGATCCGAACATGCATATGGCACAGGATCCCGACGACGACAACGACGATGGTACATTTACCAACGTCGATAAGTACTTTGCCGAGCATGGGTACGGTGACGAGTTCTGCAGGCCTCCTTCTCAAGAACCCAACCCTCAAAAAGACGACCGCGATCTAGCTGGTACGGCGGAGAAACCCAATTGCAACAGGCGTCGTCTGGCGTTCAGTTCTCAGGAGACGCCTCCAGCTGCCGCCTTCACCGAGCCTCAGATAGCTGAGGTGCCAAATATTATCAGCCCCAACACGCTCAAGAAGGCGGTCTGTGAGCAGAACTCGATCCCATTACAGCAGATCAAGAAGAAGGGACGGAAATGAAAGACTAACAAGGGCGCCAGTGCGAGCCAACCGGCACCGAGTACGATCCGTGCTCAGGACGGACCACCTTCACCTAAGGATATCTCGAGGAGGGTGCATGTGGCGGGTAGGCCGATGCTAACGACAAATATGCTCAATGCTGCAACCGGTGCTATGCGGAGTCTGCATGACAGTGTTCTTTCTTTGGAGGAGCGGCGTCTCAGAGAGAATGATGTGGCATACCCGGTTTTCGTGGCCAAGGTGCCAGAGGGCAAGGGCTTTGTGGATAGCGTCGTCGGGGGTACGATCGTCCTGTGATTTGATGACATCTTTTCTATGCTTAACCTTCATCCGCTGCACTACACCTTCGTTCGGCTGTTTTCGCTGAGTATGGAGATGCGGATCATTAGAGACAAGACCCCGGACATTGTGATAGTCGACCCCTTCTACATGCGTGCCAAGATCTTGGGTAGCGCTGGGGACCGGCAAGTCGCGAGTTCACACCTCGAAGGCGTCATTCTGGCAAACCCAGATAAGGATAACTTCCTCGTGCCTTACTTTCCTGAGTAAGTCATCTCCTAACCGCCCCGTAACATATGATTTCTTAGATTTCGATCGTTCTTTTTTTTCTAACATTCCGTGTTCTGTGCAATGACACACATTGCACACTCATCCTCTTAAGCCCGAAATATTCCATGGCCACGTATCTCGACCCGGACCGTGACTCCAAGATAGACTACACAAATATCAAGAAAGTTCTTGATGATGCTCTCCCCGGCTACGCCGCATCTGGAGGCACCTTTAAGAGGCCAGTTCGTAGGTACGGCAGGCACATGTTCACCCACAATACGACGTTCCCCTGCGTCAAGCAGCCGCCTAGCGGTCAGAAGGATGCCTACTACACCCTCCATCACATGCGGGCGATCGTGCGGGACCATAATCACCTTCTGCTACCAAATAATCTCAAAGATTGGGCCGCAAGCTTGGCGGCAATCCAGGACGCGGACATCCGACAAGAATTCTTTCGCATCCAGTCGGAGTTTGCAGAAATCATCCATCAAGATGTCCTTCGTACCTCGGGGCAGTTCTACCTCAAATTTCAACCGTCCAACAGCGAGATAGACACAACGCTACAAATGCAGGCTGACAACGCCCTCGACTTCATGACCATCACGACAGACGGCGGCTTCATCCACGCTCCGGGATGCTATGTGATGCTATGTGTAGTTCTGAAACATTCATTAGCTCATGTTGTAATTAAACTATGGTGAACTTGTATGTCTCTTTGGTTTGGACAGTCGTTCAACTTAGATGTAATCGATGCTATTTGTTAGTAGGACCATGAATCGTGCTATGGATGTCTTGCTTTTCTCTTCCGGTCCTTTTGTTGCATACTTATATATTGCTTATGTATTGTCTGTTGTTTGGCTTGTGTATAGAGATGCCGTCGTATGTCGTGTACAAGGGTAAGGTTCCCAGAGTCTACGACGACTGGGAGGAGTGTCGGAGACAGGTTCACCGTTTCAGCGGTAACAGTTACAAAGGGTACACCACTAGGGCGGAGGCGGAATCTAGATACGCGCGCTATCTAGCGGGAGAGAGGAGGGAGCGTTGGAGGAACCGGATGAAGACCAGTTTCATCACGATGATGCTCATCGTGATGACCGCATCTCTCTTCTATGTGATGGTAGTTTAGATGATCGATATCGACTTGTAATGTGAAGACAAACTCGCTACTCGCGGTCTCGAGACTTGTAATGTTCTATCTTCGTTCGGTCTTTTGAATTCGGAGACTAATATGATGAATTGTATTCGGAGACTAATCTTCTATTGTATTCGATGAATCTGTTGTTGCTGTGTCCTGCTGCTTATTTTCTGTCCAATAATATATTTTGTAATCTGTGCAAAAATCAGAAAAGAAAAAAATAATAATCCCTAATATACATACTAATGGCGCATCACGCCAACGTGCGCCATTAGTATGCCAAAGGATACTAATGGCGCATCCCAGAGCAGTGTGCCATTAGTATGCCAGAGGGTACTAATGGCGCATCACCCAGCAGTGCGCCATTAGTATGCCGAAGGATACTAATGGCGCATCACACTGCAGTGCGCCATTAGTATGGCAAAGCACATGGGTATATATGGCCCCCTGGGAGGCATACTGATGGCGCACCGTGGCCTATACTAATGGCGCACTGCTCGGTGCGCCATTAGAGTACCAGATACTAATGGCGCACCAACGGTGTGCCATTAGTAAAAATTACTAGTGGCGTGATGCTAGTGGCGCACCAGTGGTGCGCCATTAGTAGGCAAAACTGGTGCGCCACTAGTAAGCCTTTTTCTAGTAGTGAGATGGATGGATTGGATTTTTCTAATAATTTTTCATATATCAATTATTTCATTTGAAGTTATAGATTATTTTCTATGAATTTTTGAAGTTTTAAACATTTTCTATAATTTCCTGGATCATTTTTAATCCAGAAAATTGTTAAGTGCGTCAGCATTGTGTAAGCATGACGTCGGCAAGTCAACTGCGCTGACCCAGGTCAAACGTGACATGTGGGTCCCGCATGTCTGTGTAAGAGGGTCAGCATCAGAGGCTGATCGGTGGGGCCTGGTCAACGCTGAGGTGGCAAGGTCAAACAGACCGGTGGGGCCACGGGCATTAGCTTAATTTAAACACGGAATAACCCTGTGGTTAGTTATGGGGTGGGGTCCGTCTGTCAATGACCGTTCGGGTTAACTAATCGGTGGTTAGCGCTAATTAAGCATGCGGCACGTCATCTAATCAGGTGACTAATCGTCGGCGGTAAGCAGACACGGCGGTGCTCCTCGTCCGGCCATCTCCGGCGTCGGCTGAGCGCGCTAGAAAGCCCGCGATGTAGCGCATCTAGCGGTGGGCGCGCTGTGTGCTGGGGCAGCATGTAGCTGCGGCGGCGCTGAGCCGGGCGGCGGCCGGAGTACGGGTGCATGCGGGCACGGGGCTACGATGCGCTAAGGGGCCAACTAGTGGCTGCTTTGGCCTCCTGGAGGAACCAAGAGCATGTTTAGGTGCACGGACGCGAGCGGTTCAAGGTCAGCCCACGGCGGCGATGAGGTATGGCGGCGGTGAGCTTCGGAGCTCATGGAGACGGTGGCTACAACACGGTCGTGAGAAGGGGAGGAAGGGGAAAAGATGCGGGGGCTCACAGAGAACACGCAGGGACGGTTAGTGGGCTCGGGGGCGTCCTCGACGGCGTGAATCGACCAGTGAAGTACGGCGGCTAAGCATGGTGAAGACGGGTCGATGGTGTCACTGCGGTTCGTCCGAGCTCGTGTGCTTCGGCTTGGAGGAGCATCGGGTCGTCTCGGAGCTCGTGGGCATGGAGGAGGGGTGAGGAAGGGCCGGTGGCCACGGTGAACGACGACGGTGGCGACGGGCGCGTTCGGGTCTGCTCAGGAGAGGGGACTAGAAGTCGAGGGAGAGATCAGAGAGCAAGGGGAAAGTGAGAAGGGGCCTCAGGCTTCTCCAGACGTGGATCAGGTCGAGGGAGGGTGTGACAGCCTGGTTTTTGCCCTTTCTTATTTGCTTGAAATTTCATTTGAAAGTTTTTGAAACTTGGAGTTTCTGAATCTTTTCATTTGGACTTAAACACTTGGGCATCCTTGGCTTTCACCCAAGTGTTCACTTCTCTCCCAAACCATCACTTCACTTCTGATCCACCACCAAATAACCTTTGGAATATTTTTCTTAAATGAAAAATATTCATTTTCTCTCAAAAACCCTAAGCCAGATCGGTTTGCTTCAAGGCAACCCTAATTTTTATGGCTCAGAAAATTCTAAGATAATTCACAAATATTCTAGGGACCCTAGGGCACCTCCCTGAGCAAAAAAATTTCATCACTTTTTGGAATATTTTTGCTACAGAAAATCTTTTCTGTTCTGGACAGAAATGGTGGTTTCTACAGCAACTACCATTTTACTTGCTCCATTTGACCAGAACTTTCTTGTGCATCTTTACCTTAGTAACTTATTACTAGCCTCCAAAGCACAGCTCCAAACTCCCAGCCATTTGACCACAGTAACATCACAAAGTTACTGACCAGAAACTTACCCGGCTTGTAAAATCTTCTCTACTGCACCTGGATCCAAACCAAACCGTGGTGAACTTCAAAACTACCACGAACAACATGCCAGACATGAATTTTGGACGAAGGCTGGCTTGAGGAGAGAGTTCGCGCGGTGACCACGCGTGTCCACGATGCCAGGCATGCGTGTCGACGCGCTCTGGGTGCCGCCGAACGCTCTGTTCGCGCGTGCTTGCTTCCCCCGCCTGCCCAACCATGCCAAACCTCGCCACCATCATCGTCTCGACGTCCTTAACTCCACCCTGGCACTCGCCGACGCCGGAGCTCGCCGCAGCGAGCAAGGGCAAGGTCCGGCCAGCCCAATAGTGCGGGCGCACTGTGCTCGTCGTCACCCCCCTTGATCCTGTGCTCATCTCCGCTCGCCCACAGTGGCCGCGTGACCTCTGTCGCCTTCTCCCCCTCTCACTAACGCCGCTCGTCGCCGGGCGCCGTGGACAGGTGTCCACCGGCGGAGCCCGAAGCACCCTCGCCGCTCGCCTATAAATAGAGCCACCCCCAGCCTCCTCGAGCACCATCCATCACTCACACACACCCCACGATCGAGTAGGAAGCCGTAGCCCGGCCGGGCAGGCCTCGGGCCGCCGTCCCCGAGCTCAAGCACGCCGGCGATCCCCTCTGGTCACCGTGGTAGCTCCAGCCCCTCCCAGGCCTGGGCGATCCCTCCAAGGCCTCCGCCTCTCTCCGGTGAGGCCATCTCGCCCGCTTGGTGCCTCTGGAGCGGCCTCTGCTCGCCGTCTTCCTCAACTCCGACGACCTCGTTCTGCCTCAGCTCGCGAGCTAGATTCCGACGCCATCCGACCACCCCTAGCCACGCTACGGGTACGGGCAGGTGCGCCTCGACCTCCTCTTGCCATCCCTCCCTCTCATTTGGGCCAAGGAGCCCTCGTCGCCGGCAGAGCTCCGGGAAGCCAGGGCCCTCTCTGTTTCTCTCTCCCTCTTCCCCCACCTAACTAGCGGGGCCTGCTAGTCAGCCACTCAGTACACGCGTGAAGCGGTACGAGTGGTTGCGCCCCTGGGCTTTACGCCTTCGACATCACCCCCCCCCAAGCTGTTTCTTTTATTCTAATTCATTTATATTCCAGAGAGCTTCAAACAATTTTAACTTTTTAACCATAAGTCCAAATGAGATGATTCTTTTTGCATTGTGTTCTTTGAAAGGAAATCTAACAGCTCACCAAAGATGAGATTTTTCTGAGCTGTTTAGAATTTCTGGTGAATTTCAGAAGTGTTCTTGATATTCTCTTTTTGTGTTTAAAATTATTTTCAGAAGGTGAGGCTTGTCTTGAGGATCACCAGGAGGCTTGTGAACCTCATCTGTACTAAGGCAAGCCACATCAACATTTTTATGATGCCATTTCAATATTTGTAATTTTCTCACTTAAATGAAATGATTAACACATGCATTTAAATAATTATTGAATTATTTGTATTCTGTTAAGTATTGGTCAGTTGTTATGCTTCATTTACAGAATAGTTGAAACTAGTTTAAGTGGGTAAAGCAAGTTAAAATTTATTTGAGGTGATGTTAGAAATAATTTTGTCATGCATGTTAGTAATTATGTAAAGCTTTGTGTTTGCATTCTTAAATTGATAAAAAAAATTGTTAGAAAATATTTTGTTAAATACTTGTTTAATCATATTCTTTGTCTTACAGAATGTTTGAACCCAACTTAGTGATAAAGAAATTAAGAGTGGTGATATTGATATCTTTTGGTCAAGCATATGAAGGATTTATCGGAGTTACTTTCTTGCGTAGGAAATTAATAGAACTTGTTGCAAAAATATTTTGGTTAAGTTGTGAGTCATTTTGAGCAAGTAGAGTAATATGAGTTGTTGACGTTTATGCTTGGTGTGCATATGGATGACGTCGGTCATTTTTATCAATATGTGATGCATGTGTTGTTTTGCATTTCATGGCATGCTATGACACCGCTCATTTTTAGTTTAAAGATTAATTCTGAATATAATTCAACTTGAATATACCGTTGACTGGGTCATGGTGCTGCTGAATCGAGTTTCTTTCCAGTGCAACCACATTTGCCTTGTGGGAGGCCTTGATTCGGTCCATTGACACGGCCTCTGGTCGGTGCCTCCATCTAGGGAAGATTATGTCGTGCTTGCCCTGGCCCAGTAAGCACACAGAATCTTGTGTGCTCTTTGATGAGATTATGGTACCGAGTCCCCGAGTGGGAGTGTTTGGACCATGACGGTGGTCGGGGTGTCTTTGGTAGACACGGGGCCACCCAGGACCAGCCCGTTGGGGATTTGGGTCGAAGTGGCCGGGAGAGTGCTGTGGCAATGGAGGGGTTTTGTCGGAATGCCGTTGGTCCACCCGAATGGGAATGCGAGGCCATGGGTTCCGTGGTGTGGGTACAGTGTCCTACCTCTGCAGAGTGTATAATCTATCGATAGCCGAGTCCACGGTCACGGACACCTCGTACTAGGTCCCACCATGAGTCAACGTTTAATAAAAATTGCACACTAAGCTATGAACTTTGCATTGTCAATGGATGGCAGAAAGGCCATCGAGGTATTTGGGACCAAATGATGGTCGTGGTTGTGATCGTCGTAAGGATCACGAGTTGTTCTTGGGAAAGACCACTATGGTGGTGTGTTTGTGGTCCAGAGATGATCACAGTTGGTAAGCTGTCCTGAGGGACGTTCGGGCTTGATCACAGCATTATGACATAAAATGTTGTCATGATATTGTTTGTCATTATGATTATGCTTGTTGTGAGCTTGCAAGTACATTAATGTACTGACCTGGCGTGTCATGCCAGATTTCAGGAAAGTCTCGTTGGAAAGGAGCGTTGTTCGAGTCTATATCGTGTCCACATCAGTGTCCCTGTGATATGGAGCTTCCGCTACGACGTTATTCTGCTACCACGTAGTTGTTCGAGTTGAGGCCCTTTTATGTTCACTAAATAATGTACATATTGTTCCACCGCACCGAGTGTGCCGCTTGGCCTCGACCACTATTGTAATATGAACTCTATTCCGCTAGCATCAATAAAGCGGTTGTTTTCTGTACCAATATGTTGTGTGTTGCCAGAAGACATGATCTCTGGGCTGGCAATGCAGGGTAAACCGGTCGCTCTGAGCCGGGGTGCCAGAGAGGGCAAGCAAGAGGTGGCCGGGGACGCACGCGCGCGCGCCATGCTTCCCCTCTGCCTACTGGCAGGAGGAAGAAGATGGATCTGCCCTTGGTGGGCTGGGC
This sequence comes from Triticum aestivum, assembly GCF_018294505.1. NCBI lineage: Eukaryota > Viridiplantae > Streptophyta > Magnoliopsida > Poales > Poaceae > Triticum > Triticum aestivum. Next base: position 285,704,052 of record NC_057814.1, on the reverse strand, counting down.
CGGCCAGGTGGCTGCATATTGGGCAGTCCAGGTAAGTTAGGTGAGTTCTATTCTGTTTTATTTTCTGTTCTATTTTCTTTTTATTTCATTTTGCCACTGTTTACAAATTCAAAAGAAATTCAAACAATGCCAAAACATTCTGAAATATTTTATGTTACTCCTCTGGACTATTCCAAAAGCACATAAAACATTTCAGAGCATTTGAAATAATATTCATTATATATTATGAATATAACTCCAAATTCAAATAGAATACTGATTTAAATTCAGAGCCCAATAATTCCTTAAAAATGTTCCAATATCTTGGTTTGATAAATAGCTCTTGCCAAAATTCTCAAATCTATTTTTAGGGAATTTTGGATTCAACGAATGAAATTTTTAAGGGTACTTGCCCTTCATTTAAATTTTGAGGCTTCCACTTTCCTCAATTCAATTTCATTTGAAATTTAAACATGATGACATGATGATCAAGCAAAGACAACATGGGCTGAGCTAGGACTGTGATAGGAATGAATGGAGAGGGGAATGGCGCAGAAGGAGTGCATCGAGCACGGCAAGGATTGGAGTGTCAAAGGCCATACCGAGGATAGGTTACGTCCGGCAATCATAAGGATTACCCGTTTGGCGACTGCCAGGTTAACCATTGAGCATGTGGGGGCAGATTTTCTCCTCCGCCGCATCTCACCGCTGCATGAAAGGGACATGCCTGTGTGGCTATATGGTGACGCGGCAGACAGGATGAGGTTACTCCCGGGGTTGGCCAACAACTTGTCAGTTTATGGCCATGGCTGGTTGTGTGACCAACTGTTTGGTCGCTTCGAGTTGTTCAAGCTCCCGGCAACCGTCATCCCTATGAACATCAATTCCGCCCGGGACCAGATACTGAAATGGATGCCGGACAGCAATGCTGAAGGGGTATCAAGCACTTGGCAGCTGCCCACTCTGGATGAAGAGCTCCAGTGGTCGAGCACCCTGGTGGAGAGGGCCACCAGGACTGAAGATGGGATGTATAAACGCACCTCCGCTGCGGAGGTAGCGTATATTCTGAAGAGGGTCGAGAAGGACAAGGCTGCCCACCTTGCGGAGGTGGAGAAGGCCGCAAAGGCTGGGAAGGGCAAAGGGAAAGCTGGGGACGGAAGTTCTTCCCACGGAGGTAGCGAGGCGCAAGCCACGGAAGGATCTGCCGGGGAAGAGCATGCCAGGGTTAACTTTGAAAGGCTAGATGCCCTAGCCACGGCGGCAACGGAGCTTCAGGAGGGGGAGGAGGAGGAGGAGGACGCAGCGGTGGCCCCTGTCGGCGAGTGGCTCGCGGCCGGACTGCAAGCCCCCGCATCGAACCCAGATCAGCGTACCCGTAGGTGTGCCGCAGCCTGAGGGGCGGCGACCTGCAACCTAGCACCAGCCACCAAGAGGGTGAAGAAGACCTCCACCAAGTCGACCAAGGCAGAGGTGGCGTGTCGCCAATCCCCTCGCCTTGCTCAGGCCAAGGCCCCCTCCGCCAAACGGCCGGCGGCCGCGGAGGCGGAGTCCATCCCCCGCTCCGACTCGAGCTCCTCGCAGAGCTCGTCTTCCTCGAAGCTCCTGATGTCATGGCAGGCACCGAAGCTGCCGGGGAGTTCTGCCCTTCTGTTTTTGAAGAGGGGACGGGAGTCCCCACCTCCCACGGAATTTAACTTGATCTCCATGCTCATCGCGGAAGAGTAAGGGAGATTTCCCTCTGTGATAGATATCTCTTAGGCAGGCTTGAATGCTTTTGCTGACTAACCTCTCGTTCTTGTTGTTGCCAGTAGGGAAGTGAAGGAGGACACTGAGACCCTCATCCACCGTTACCGGAAGAGGCTTCGGCATCTTGGGTCACTGAAGGGCGTGGAGGGCTCGGCCTTGGCGGGGGAGGATGCAGAAGCCCAAGTATCGAGCCCCCAGTCCAGCCCTTGGCCCGGGAGCGGAGACTTGGCCCCGTCCGCCGGAGTAGATGGGGACAGCCTCCCCATCCCCCCAAGTGCAGGGGGAGGTGAGATGATGCAGGGCGAGCCCCTCCCTAAGGGGCATGCTTCCTCCGCCGCTCGAGTTGAAGAGACCGCTGTGGAACCTTCCGCGGCCGAGGCTGTGTAGAAGGCTGTCGAGTCTACCCCGGCAGAGGATGAAGCTCATGACCCGACAACAACTGTTGCTGGGGAAACAGGGACCCCTGCCCGGTAGGCCTCCCCGGGTATCTTTCCTAATTCTTCTTTTCTTTCATGCTCTGATTGCTTCCACTAGTTTCTCCGTTATTCACTGGCCTTTTCATATGAAGCCCCTCAAACCGAGGAACCAGATCTGCTGGAGGTGGTGGCTGACATAGGGAGGGCTTCCGTGGATGATGCCGCAGAGCTCGCAGCTGCCGAGGGGTAGGATCTCGCTGTCGGGGATGTTCTGGGCTCCTTGGCGGTGATGGAGCATTCTTCGAAGGACGCCCCGGCAGGGGAAGTGGCCGTTGAGATGAAAATACCACTCCAGACCATGGGCCCACTCCCCGCCACTGGGACCATTGCTGAGATTCCGCCACCCTCCTCGAGCGCGCTGGCAATGGTGTTGTTGCCACCCGGAGCTGGAGCCCCTGGCTTGTCCCTGACCACGGATGCAGAGCTCGATGAAGAGCTTCAACGCCTCCTGGCTCCACTTTACCAGGGAGCGGGAGAGGCCGATAACTCAGCCGCCATCGCCATGGACTTGTCTTTTATGGAATCCATTGCGGTGGGCATGAAGGAGATGCAGGCCGGCACAACCAGAAGTGGTAGGCGCTCAAGGAGCGGCATGAGTCTGCCAATAAGGTGGACCAGAAACTGAAGGACAAGTACCTGGAGTTGCGCGAGTGGAACGACAAGCAGTTCAAGGTGGTGATGAGGCAGCAAGAGACCCTCCTGATGACGAGGGAGGATGTCATGGCCCAGGAGACACGCTTGGCGGACCACCAGGTAATTCTGGACGCCGTAGAGCGAGAGATCTCCCTCAGGGAGGAGAAACTCGAAACCACCCTTCGTGCCAAGGATGAAGGTCTAGAGGCTCTGGTGCAACAACACACCAAGGAATTGGAAGATAAGCATGAAGCTGCTCTGAACACCCTTGCTACTGACTCTGCTGCTCAATTGAAGAAGCTTACTAATGATTTGGCTGCCGTGTCTGCCGCCAAAACGGAGCTCGGCCGGCAGGTGGCTAAACTGAACGAGGATCTTGTTGAGAGCACCAAGAAGGTGGAGGCACTCAAAGAAGAAGCACAGCAGGCAGAGATCCACTTGGCTGATGTGTAGTCGCAACTTTCCTCCAAGACCCAGAGCCTTGAGACCGCCAATGGCAGCATCACGGATATGAAGGCAAGGATCGGCTCGCTGGAGCAGTCGGCGGAGTCCCTTGAATCCCGGTAGCAGTTGATGTCCAAGGATTTGGAAACCGCCAAGCGTCTCCGGAAAGATGCAGAGGACAGGTTGAAGAACTAGGTCGATATAAGCAACCTTTGGATCAAAGCCTGATCGACATCGCCGAGCGTCTTGGTGTCCAAGCTGCGGCGATGGATATGGACGGCCCAGTCTTCTTGGCCAGCGAGCAGGAGGTCCCAAGCGTCAAGCTAGGGCTCTTCTTCAACGAGCTGATCGAGAAGCTGAAAGCGCATGAAGAGGGGAGGGCCGAGCGCTTTGCGACCGAGTCTCGGAAGCTTGCCCGCAATGCCCTCTTCATGGTTTTGAGCAATATCGCCTGCCGCCACCCAGAGCTCGATCTTGATGATGGATTCAAGAAGCCCCCAGCGGGTGCCGACGTTGCAGCCGCCGAGAAGAAAGCCGCTCCCCGCGCCGACAGGGTTCTTCACGTTTAAGTTGTTCCTTCTAGCCACCGGACCAAGTATCGGGCCACTGTCATTTCCACTGGGCCCTGTAATGGAACATGATATATATTTTGCGTTTAGTTATTCTATCTCTAGTGTTTGTGCGAAACTGATATTTCTAGATGGATCTTTAAATGCGCGTTTATCCCTTTGAGCCCTATACGTTCGTGTTTGTATGATCAATTCCTATATATGCTCTGGATGCCTGCCGATATCATATTGCCATGATTGTCGTAAGGGTCCGGCCCTTAACAGTCATCTTGGCGTGGATGTGTCTCGGCAGGTTTTTCCTAGGTAGGTCTCGATGCAACCTCTCGACCTGTGAGCATGGCTCTGGATAGGATGATGGTGCAATCAAACAAACTAGCCAAGGTTCCATCGCACGAGGGCTTTCACGATACGAACACTCACTAGGGTTACTGGATAAACGACTGCAAGAATCTAACACGCGTCAACAAGAAGTGACAACGTGAACTTAGCTTTCATTTCAAGCTTCTTTCTCTTCTGCCGAGTCGTGCGCGCCCGGTACGCCAGCAGCACTTGGAGGAGCAAAAGTCAATCAGGCGGTTTCTTTATTCCCAGCAAGGATCAACATGCATTTCTTGTGGCTGGTGGGCATCGGGGCGTAGTGTCGGGTTTCTCTAGTGCTCTTCCCTTTTGCTCCCTTCCCTTCGATTCAGTGCAGCGGCCGCCGTTGCATGGGTCGTGCCAATGCAGGTAGCCTCGCCGAAGTACGCTTGCTGGGGCATCAATCGACGGAATCATACCAGCGCTTTGCTCAGGATTACCCAAAACGGGGAAATGCTAGACCGAGCGTCATGCGGTAATCATCGACATCGACGACGCCGAGGCTAGAGCAGTTCGACTGCTAACGAGGGGGAGGGGCGGGAAGGTGGGTGCCCTTTCTTTGAGCGGCGCTGTAGGATGAAAAGTATGTCTAGAGGGGGGGTGATTAGACTACTTGACCAAATAAAAATCTAGCCTTTTTCCCAATTTTAAGTCTTGGCAGATTCTAGCAACTTAGCACAAATCAAGTAATCAACCTACACATGCAATTCTAAGAGTATAGCAGTGGAATGTAAAACAATTGCATATGAAGGTAAAAGGAGGAGTTTGGAGGGAGCAAACGCAATGTAGACACGGAGATTTTTTATCCATGGTTCCGATAGGTGGTGCTATCGTACATCCACATTGATGGAGACTTCAACCCACGAAGGGTAACGGTTGCGCGAGTCCACGGAGGGCTCCACCCACGAAGGGTCCACGAAGAAGCAACCTTGTCTATCCCACCATGGCCATCGCCCACGAAGGACTTGCCTCACTAGGGTAGATCTTCATGAAGTAGGCGATCTCCTTGCCCGTACAAACTCCTTGGTTCAACTCCACAATCTTGATGGAGGCTCCCAAGTGACACCTAGCCAATCTAGGAGACACCACTCTCCAAAAGGTAATAGATGGTGTGTTGATGATGAACTCCTTGCTCTTGTGCTTCAAATGATAGTCTCCCCAACACTCAACTCTCTCTCATAGGATTGGATTTGGTAGAAAGATGATTTGAGTGGAAAGCAACTTGGGGAAGGCTAGAGATCAAGATTTATGTGGTTGGAATGGAATATCTTGACCTCAACACAAGTGTAGGTGGTTCTCTCTTAGAAAATGTATGTTGGAAGTGTAGGCATGTTCTGATGGCTCTCTCCACGAATGAAGAGTGGGTGGAGGGGTATATATAGCCTCCACACAAAATCTAACCGTTACACACAAATCACAAAACTCGGTGGGACCGAATTATAAAACTCGGTCAGACCGATTTAGTTCAAAATGTGAACGTTAAGATTTTCGGTGGGACCGACATGTCAACTCGGTGGGACCGATGTCGTTAGGGTTAGGGCATAACGTAATATCGGTGAGACCGATTACACAAACTCGGTGGGATCGATTTTGGTAATAGACAAACAGAGAGTTGGTCAGGCAAACTCAGTGGGACCGATTCGCTCATCTCGGTAAGACCGAAACGTTACGAAGGGGAAACAGAGAGTTTGCATTGCAATATCGGTGGGACCGATCGCTCATCTCGGTTGGACCGAAACGTTACGAAGGGAAACAGAGAGGTTGCAATCCCATCTCGGTGAGACCAAGATACCTATCGGTGAGACCGAAGTGACTAGGGTTTGTGGCAGTTGCTATGTTAAGAAAACTCGGTGGCGCCGGATAGAAGGTTTCAGTGGGCCCGAGTTTGACTTTTGGTTTGGGACATATGAGGATATGAGAAAGTAGTTGAGGGTTTTTGGAGCATATCACTAAGCATTTTGAGCAAGTAACTCATTAAGCAACACCTCACCCCCTTTTAATAGTATTGGCTTTTCCTATGGAGTCAATGTGATCTTGGATCACTAAAACTAAAATGTAGAGTCTTGTGCTTTTAGCTTGAGCCAATCTTTTGTCCTTAGCATTTTGAGGGGTCCACTTTCTAATCCATGCCATGCCAATCATTGAGCTTTCCTAAAATATGTATCGTAAAATAGCATTAGCTCAATGAGCTATATGTTGTTAGGAATTACCAAAACCACCCAGGGATAGTTGCACTTTCAATCTCCCCCTTTTTGGTAATTGATGACAACATATAGATCAAAGCTTCGACAAATGATCATAAGATTGAAAAACATCGTCGCTTTGAGAAGAATGTGATAAGCAAGAGCTCCCCCTAAATTCGTGCATTATTTAAGATTTGCTTTTGAATGCAAATGCACAATCAGTTAGGATCATGGGTTACTCTTCCATGTCACATACATCTTGGTGGAGCGCTCAAAATGATAGAAATTAAAAGCATGCACTCATCACCAAGCAAGTGAATGATCATATATGAGATATAAAAGATAGTATCATCCAAACAAGCATTAAGGTAGCAAATGATCAATCACATGATCACATAAGTATCTCACACAAGCACACAATAAAAAGTTCAACCAAAAGCAACAGAGATAAAAAGAAAGACACTCTCTCTCGAAGCCTATTATCTATACATATTTCTCCCCCTTTGGTAACAAGTTACCAAAAAATTCAAATATGCATAGTGCTATGCGTATCTCAGGCTTGGTCTTCGGGAGGTGGTGTAGAGAGAACTCCAAGGACGAAGGCATCTGTGGATGTAGTTGGAGCTGGTGGAGTGGCTGCTGGAGGTGGCACTGGAGCTGTAGCTGCTGGTGCTGATGCTGTAGCTCTGGAATCTCTCACTGGCACTGCAGCAGACCTCTGTCCGCTAGGCACTCGCTCAAATGCATCAGTAGTTGCCTTGCCTCTCTTCTCTTCTGCTTCCTCTTGAAGCTGCTCAACTGTTGTTTGAATCTCAGTTACCTTCAAATCAAGATCATAAAATTTGGTTCCTATGATCCTCTCCAAGCTCTCCTGGTTTTGAGTCAGGGTGGCCAAGCCCTTCTCAATCCTCAGTGTAGACTGGATCAGATATGCAAGTTGATCTTGCTTGCTCTTCAGGAAAACTTGAGATGCCTCTTCAACACTTGGCATCTTGGCAGCTTTCTCAGCCTTTGCTTTGGCTCTCTTCTCCTGTGCTTGCTCAGATGTGGGGTCTTCCTCATTCATCACAACAGTATGTTCCTGTGCCCATCATGGAGTTGATGAGCTCCTGAATGTGTGGAGCATACCCACAGCTTCTCTTCTGATCAGCAGCTATCCTCTTGATTGTTTCTACAATCAAACTCATAACCTTGAACTTCTGAGGCACATCTAACAAATGTAGCAAATTGATAGCATGTCCTCTGATCATCTTGTGATCTCCAGACTTGGGTAGCAATGTGTGCCTAAGGATCCTGTCGGATCATGGGTTCCGGCAAAACCCTCAAGGTTCGAACACTGGGGTGCGCAGGAAGATCTCCCCCTACCGATCCACGTCCTAGCTTCCCTAAGATCTCAAGGTCTAACTCGAAGAACTTGCAACACAAGGGACACAAGAATTATACTGGTTCGGGCCACCGTTGTGGTGTAATACCATACTCCAGTGTGGTGGTGGTGGATTTCCTCTTGGGCTATGGATGAACAGTTACAAGGGGAAGAACAGCCCCCTGAGGTTGATGTGTTCTTGTGCTCGATGTGTGGCTAAGGATCGGCTAAAGATCAGATGCCTCCTACTGAGTTGTCTCCTGATGAGTTGCCTCCTACGGTGGTGGATAGTCCTATTTATAGACGCCCTGGTCCTCTCCCAAAATATTGAGCGGGAAGGGAGCCAACAACGGCCAATTTGAAAGGGGACAACTAGTACAGCTTATCCTGACAAAAGCAGTCTTCGCCTGCAAAAGGCTTAGGTGGTGACGCCGCCTTGGGCTCCATGGTGACCTCCGCCTTGCCGTCCTGCTGGTCTTGTCTCGTTGCACTGATATGGAAACCTTTGCTCGACGCCTCAGTACCCCGCACCTGCGCCTGCTTCCTTAGAACCAAAGGGGAAACAAGGACAGTGTGTGCGCTGGCGCCCGCCTTGCCTTGATCGTCATGGCTCACGTCACGAGAACCTCGCGAGATTTTCCTTGCCTTGATCTCTCCGCCCCTCGCGAGCCAGCCTGGTGAGGCCTCTCCCGAGGAGGTCTTGTGTCGTCCGCCTCACGAGGCTTGGCCCCTCGCGAGGGTCTTGAATGCTTTATTGATGAAGATGGGCCGTACGGGCCCGCTCGCAGAGCCACGCCATGGGCCGCAGGCAGGCAAGTCTGGGGACCCCGTTCCCAGAACGCCGACAGTAGCCCCTGGGCCCAAGGCGCGCTCGGGCTTGGCTTCAAGGCGAAGCCAAAGGTCAAGTGCGGAGCGCCACGGGCCCCAATAGCCTGCGGCCTTGGTCGACGCATGGCGGTTGATTGGACGTGGGCGTCTCCGCTTCCCCACGCTGCCCTTGAATCCGCCTGGCTATGCGGCCACCGCACTCTACACAGATATTCTTCCATCACGCGAGCCATACTTCCCCTATTCTTCTGCTTCCTCGGGATTCCGCTCCTCTTTCCAATCTGGCCTGAGCTCTGCTCACTCCATCTCCATGGCACCGAAACAAGCGGATAAAGGGAAGAAACCTCTGTCTTCGGCCAGTGCCCCTCCGGTCGTCGGGCCCGCGGTTGGCCGATCGCTGGTGCTCAACGATGAGGCCATGGGCAAGGTGTGTCCCATGCTCGCCTCCAGTTTCAATGAGTGGGGAAAGACGGTGGCTTGGCCTGCGTCTCATGCTCGCATTAACCGGGCTGCCACCGAGGTCCCAATCTTCATCGATGCCCTTTGGGCCGACATGGTCCCTCCTTTCTCCGCCTTCTTCAACGCAGTGCTTGAACACTACCAGATCCACATGCTGCATCTAGATCCCCAATCCGTGACCCTCCTTGCCGTCTTCGCCTTCGTGTGCGAGGCCATGGTGGGCATTGCCCCTTCCGTGGCCCTTCTCCGTCACTTCTTCTCGTTGCATTTGATTGACCCCCGGCAGAGCTCGGGATGCCTGAGCTTCCAGGCTGTGGCCGCGACGGCAGGCACGGGGATTGACTTCAAGCTTCCTCCATCCACGAGCGGGTTTCGGACACGGTGGGTGTTCGTTGATGCCGGAGTGCTCAGCCCTCTGCTCCATCCTTCGTCAGCGCCTGCCGTCCCCAACTCTGGTTGGGGTCACGAGAAGCTCGCGAGCCCCTGCCTCGTCCCTGTTTGGCTAGGCTGATAGACCGTGGCGTGACTGCGCCTATGGTGGTGAAGGAGTTTGTCTGACGCCGAGTTGCTCCACTTCAGCGCCGTTATTGGCCGATGTGGGCCTTGCTCAACAGCAAGGACCAAATGAGACTTCAGGAGTCCGGGCTCCCTCTTGAGACACGGCAGACGGTGCTTGCGGTCCTGGCGGGCATGCCGTTGCCGGACGACATGCCTGGGAAGAGTTGTTTGTTGTACCGTTGCTCGAACAAGGAGGAATTTGTGGAGCACATGCCTTCCTTTGACGAGTGGGGGCTGCGCCCTGACGGCCTGGTGGGGCCCCGCGAGAACCCCGTCAACGTGGTTCCTCTCTTCATTGCTGGCGTCGAGCTCACCCCGAGTGTGGAAGCAGGGGGCGGGCACCGTCCGAGGCCGGTGGCCCTAGCACCGAGGTGCTGATGTTGCCTGGGGCTCCCGGGGCGTCGTTCTCGGTAGTCTATGATTCTTGTCCTGGGGCGGCAGCTGTGGGGGCGACGCAGCGCGTGACTCCAGAGGCCGAAGCTCCTGAGACCTCGCCAGGTTGCTGCGGGATGGCGCCCGGCAGCTCTCATCAGCTCGGCGCCCCTGAGGTTGTCCCTTCAAGCGCTTCTCCTGCTACACCTCGTGCTGGCCGCCATTTCCAACGCTTTGGTCGGCTCTGCGTGGACTTCGAGGAGCTTCAGAAGAGGAAGAGGTCCCCGAGCGGCAGCGGTGGCGTCTTCGGGCCGTTGAAGCGGAGGAAGTACATCGCCATTGACGAGTAAGTACTGTATCTTTGTGGCTTCTTGAGTGTTGTTTTCCTCCCTGGCGTTGGCTCTTCAAGGTCCCTTCCGCCACGGCTACTGCCTCTCCCGAGAAGCAATCTCCTCTCTTCTCGTCTCCCCCACTGACCCTGAGCGCCCCTAGCCTGCATGCCGCCTTTGGCGCGGGGTCGGTTGCAGGGGCGCGCTCGCCTCCAAGGCGCCTTGAGCTTACGCCCCCGTCGTTCCTCCTCCACGACCTTGCCTGGAGCTTGGCGGGCATGCCGAGGGCTCCTCCTCTGATTGTGGATGGCGGCTGGGTGGCTCCAGTCTTGGGCGGCTCCTCAGGCAGCGGGCCCCGACTCGTCCATGCTCCTTGCGAGGCCTGGCTGACCTCCTGGCGTGCGCCAGCCCCCAGCCCCCTTCCGGGACGGGGCGTGCTGCTTCGGGCCCCGCCTGAAGCCCCCGAGGTGGAGGACGAGATGGCCGTGCATTGGAGTTCGAGCGCGGGCAGAGCGTTGTTCGTCATGAGCTGTTCTAGGAGGCGATGGGCACGATGAACTGACTCGGTGAGGAACTCGCGGATGTCGACACGCGCCTCGAGGCCGAGGGCCTTCGGTTGGCGGAGGAGCAGCACAAGTTGAAGCTAGCCATCAACCTCGCGTGTCACCAGCACGAGCTTGATAACGCGAAGGCTGAAGCTTCTCTTGCGACCTCGTGTGAAGCCTGCTCCCGAGCTCTGGAAGAGTCCCAAGAAGCTGACCGCCGCCGCGAGGCCGCGGAGAAGCACGCGTGGGAGCTCCAAGCCTGGAGCCCCTCCCTGGAGCGGCAAGTGGAGGCGCGCAGAGCCGCCCTTGCATCATTGAGGGGGACGCCTGCCGAAGAGGAAGAGATCCGGAAACGCGAGAGGCGTTGGCGCTGGAAGCCGTGGAGCGTAGCCTTGAGCTTGAGCGACTGGAGACGAGGGAGCGTTAGGTCGCCCAAGCGGAGGACGCTGTTGATGCGCGCGAGTTCAGGGCCCAGGAGGAGGTCGAACACCGGGTGGTCGAGGCTCGCGCGGACCTTGAGGGTTGGTATGACCTGAAGCTGAAGCGAGTTGAAGGCGAGGCTGTGTGCAGGACCGCCGCCCTCAAGGCTAAGCTGGCTGAGGTGGAGCGGCGAGCGGAGGCCGCCGCAGCCGCCCTGGTCTCGGTGCAGGCCGAGTTAGCTTCCGCCCGTGCCGAGCTGTTCCCTCTTCAATAACGGGTTATCGACGCCGAGGCCATTGCGGGGCAGAACAGGGAGGAAGTGCTTCAGCGGCGGACATTGGAGCGCGTGCACGCCCCCATGCTCCAGGGTCTCAGGAACAGGGCCAACACCGCGCTGAGCCATATTTGCGATGAGAATGCCCCTCATCCCCACGCGGACGACTACGCCAGTCATCTTCGCTTCTTCACTGAAGTGGTGATGCGCCTAGAGAGCCGTTCCGAGAGGGCTCTCCAGCTTGTCGAAGAGAGGAGTTGCAGCCTGCTCGGGCGCGCGTTCTCCCGTGTCATCAGCCATCTCCAGAATACCTACCAGGACGTTGACTTTGACGCCGCCATAGCTCCAGTTCCGCAGGCCATCCAGGGCGACCTGGCGCAGTGGGTGGAGGTAATGAGGACACGCTGGTCAGGGCCTTCGGTTCTGAAGACGACGCAGTGGTGGTCACGGCAGACGAGGGTGACGTGGTCGACGACGGGGATGGTGGCGCTGTCGAAGGTGATGATGATGCCAGCGGAGGTGATGACGATGCCAGCGACGCATCCGAAGGCGATGCGGCGAGCGACATGTCCGACTAATCCTCGCGTTGCCCAACTGTTTGTCCTGCACGCAGAGGCTCGGGCGTGGCCCCTCAAGATTGTAAGAACATTTTGAGAGGGGGAGCCCCTCATGGAAACAGATCGTAGTTTTTACTCTTCTATGCCAAGTCGAGTACGTGTTTTTGCGAAACCATAAGTCCAGCGGCGAGTCTTCGGTCACGGCTTACCTTGGCCAGCGCAAGTCCCGAACTGGGTTGTGAGGTCGTGAGCTTCCGAGATTCCTAAGGAGCCCGCCGATCCATCCGAGGGGGCCTCGCGAGAAATAGGCACCAACCGTAGCGTCGACGCGCGCGCGGAGCGTGTGTGATATGCCCAGCCTCGCTCGCAGGGGCCCGCGAGGGGGAGGCAATGAGTGCGAGCTCTGAATTAAGGCGAGAACTAGATTGCAAGAAATCGCTCAAACATGAAAAGGCACCCCCCACGCAATCAACGGAAATCCAAATTGAACTCAAATCCAAATCCAGAAGGCAGGGCTACAGAAAAGAGATCAAAAGCAAATGGCCGTGTCCGGCACCTAGTCTAGTCTTGTTGTCTTCAAGTCTTCTCACCAGCGTGGAGCTAAGTGCTGTCACTAGGACATGGGAGGGAGCCCCCGAGGCCCGAGGCTGGCACTCATGAGACTCCGAGGCGTGTACAGCCCCACTCGTTATTACGTGAGAGTGTCACGGGTGGCGATCTTCACAGGCGTGAGTGTAACGCCCATGATGCGGCTATATCTCCCACGTGTTGAGGCACGACTTAGAGGCATAACCGCATTGTGGTATTGTCACAAGAAGGGTCATCTTCACACAATCCCATGTAATGAACAAGAATGGGATAACGAGAGTTGGCTTACAATCGCCACTTCACACAATACATAAATATAATTCATACATCATCCAAAATCCACACATAGACCGACTACGGTCAAAATCCAAATGAAAATAAGATAACCCCAAATGCTAGATCCCCGATCGTCCCAACTGGGCTCCACTACTGATCATCAGGAAGCAAAACATAGTAACGACCATGTTCCTTGTTGAACTCCCACTTGAGCTCGGTTGCGTCATCTGCACTGGCATCGTCGGCACCTGCAACTGTTTTGGTAGAATCAGTGAGTCACGAGGACTCAGCAATCTCACACCCGCGAGATCAAAACTATTTAAGCTTATAAGAAAGGATGGTGTAATGAGGTGGAGCTGCAGCAGGCACTAAGCATATATGGTGGCTAACATACGCAAATGAGAACGAGAAGAGAAGCAACGCAACGGTCGCGAAGCTAGAAATGATCAAGAAGTGATCCTGAAACTACTTACGTTCATGCATAACACAAACCGTGTTCACTTCCCGGGCTCCGCCGAGAAGAGACCATCATGGCTACAGACACGGTTGATGTATTTTAATTGGGTCAAGTGACAAGTTCTCTACAACCGGACATTAACAAATTCCCATCTGCCTCATAACCGCGGGCACGGCTTTCGAAAGATAATACCCTGCAGGGGTGTCCCAACTTAGCCCATTATAAGCTCTCACGGTCAACGAAGGATAAACCTTCTCCCGGAAAGACCCGATCAGTCTCGGGATCCCGGTTTACAAGACATTTCGACAATGGTAAAACAAGACCAGCAAAGCCGCCCGATGTGCCGACAAATCCCGATAGGAGCTGCACATATCTCGTTCTCAGGGCACACCAGATAAGTCAAGCTACGAGTAAAACTAGGCCTCGAGTTTCCCCGCAGGCTGCTCGGTTCGAACCAACACTCGAAGAAGCACTGGCCCGGGGGGGTTAAATAAAGATGACCCTCGGGCTCGCGAAAACCCAAGGGAAAAGGCTTAGGTGGCAAATGGTAAAACCAAGGTTGGGCCTTGCTAGAGGAGTTCTATTCAAGGCGAACTGTCAAGGGGGTCCCATAAATCACCCAACCGCGTAAGGAACGCAAACTCAAGGAACATAATACCGGTATGATGGAAACTAAGGCGGCAAGAGTGGAACAAAACACCAAGCATAAGGCCGAGCCTTCCACCCTTTACCAAATATATAGATGCATTAATTAAATAAGAGATATTGTGATATCCAAAATATCCATGTTCCAACATGGAACCAACTTCAACTTCACCTGCAACTAGCAACGCTATAAGAAGGGCTGAGCATAAGCGGTAACTTAACCAAACACCGGTTTGCTAGGAAAGGATGGTTAGAGGCTTGACATGGCAATATGGGAGGCATGATATAGAAAGTGGTAGGTAGCGCAGCATGGCAGTAGAACGAACAACTAGCAAAGCAAAGATAGAAGTGATTTCGAGGAAATGGTCATTTTGCCTGCAAGGTTCTCAGAGTTGTCGAAAGCTTGATCCTCGTAAGCGTACTCAACAGGTTCCTCGTTCACGAACTCGTCTCCCGGCTCTACCCAAAACAAGAACACAAGCAACGGAACCACAATCAATCACGGAAAATGCACAAGCAACGTGATGCAAAACATGTATGATATGCGGGATATGATATGCGATGCATATGCGTGCTCCGGAAGAAAAATGATGAACAAGGCAGTAACTTGTCAAACCAAGCATGCCACTGGAAAGATGAGATGATTTCGGTCGAAATCGATATAAAGATCACCGGAAACGGATGCACGGTTTGCAAATGGCAAGCAAAACAAGAATGACACAAATATGTGATTAACAGCATGATAGCACTTAGAATGCAAGAAGTAACAATGCTATAGCACTCCAACATAGCAACAAAGCATATGGCAGTAATCTACAGGAGCTTCTTGACAAAAGATGAACACTGAGCTACGGGTAGATCACAGCACAGCAGGTTCAAACAAGCATGGTAAAAGTGCAAAAGATATCAGGTTCACAGACTTGGTGAAATTACTGGACATGGCAGAAACAACATCAGGTAGCAATGTTCAGAGCACGAAATCAACATGCTATGGGATCTTAACATAGCATAGCAAGGCACGGCATGAATATCCTAAATGCATAGAACAAAAGTCCCTTACTCACCATAAGCCAAAAAGGACCAGAAGATATGATGGAAACCATGTAAACATAGCAAGTTTCGTTAACAGGTTTCAGACTTACCAGAAAATAGAGCATGGCAGAAACAGTAATATGAAGGCATCTTGGTGAGCTTGATTCACTCATATCAAAGCAATGAATGACAAACCAAGAATACCTACAGCAATATGGCATGTTTATGAAGCTATCAATCGCAAGAGCAACTTCATAGAATCAAAGGATCAACTACAACAAGCTTGGCAAAATTGAATATCATGTTATCAATCTGCCAGAAATATTTTATAGTAAAAGTAGAGCAAGATTAAGACATGCTATGGCACTCCATAATTCCAAACAGGGGCATGTATGGATAGAGCACTGCTATATCTACAAAACATCTTTACTGAACATCACCAAAACGAGCATGGATCTCTCTGTAGCCACAATGATACATAGCAACAAAATAACAGCAGTCACAGACTTGGTAAATTTTACTAGGTCCCTGAAATCAGAAACATCACGAAGCCTAGTTTGCATGCTTCTGCTAGCCACCACATATATCAAAAAAATGCATGGCATACACCTATGTAAAGATGGCATGGCATACATCAAAACATCTGTAGAGGTCATTCTCATAAGATGCACACATCGATAGCAACAAAAATAATAAATCCTCAAGTTCTGATAAGTAACAGCAGTTAACAGCAATTAGCACTCTTGCACCAGATATTTGGGCATCAATATGGACTCAAATGAACATGGCACAATGGAACAAAATGACGATCATCTGGAGACGAACATTTCGATATATTACACACACGAAACGGAGCTATATGCAGAGAGTTATGATGCGATGAACAGGAGCACATTATGCAAAAATATCGGGACTTGGAGGATTTCGGGAGGGGGAAGAAGTCAACGCATTGTGGAGATCTGGATCGGGCGCTCGGTGGCGGCGCGAGCTCGCCGTAGCAGAGGCTGGCGCGGCGGAGGAGAAGAGGGGGAGGGAGACGGCGGCGATGGGCGTCACCGGGCGCAGACGGGCGGCGGGAGGAGGCGACGCGGCGGCGGCGGCGACTGCGGCGAGGCGGCGGAGCGCGGCGATGGCGGCGGGGCGGCGGCGACGAACGGCGGCCGAGGCGGCGGGGCGCGGCGCGCGAGGAGGCGCACGACCCGGGCGGCGGCGAGACGGGTCGGGAGGCCCCGCGCAGGCTCGAGCGGGCCGCGGGCGGCGGCGGCGCCGGCTGCCACGTGGCAGGCTGGAGTTGGCTGCGGGCGGCGGCGGGTTTCGTCCGGCCGGCGGCGGACGTGTCCGGCGGCGGGGAGGAGCGGGGTTAGGGTTTGGACTGCGAGAAAATTCGGAGGGGGACACATATATATAGGTAGAGGGAGCTAGGAGGCTCCAAATGGAGTGCGGTTTTCGCCCACACGATCGTGATCGAATGACCTAGAGCATGGAGGGGACTTAGAGGGGTTTTGGGCTGTTAGGAGGGTGGTTTTTCTGCAACACACAAACGGACTTTGCGATTACCCGGTTAACCGTTGGAGTACCAAACGACCTCCAAATGGAATGGAACTTGACAGGTGGTCTACCGGTGGTATACCAAGGCCACTTGGCAAGCCTCGGTCCATTGCGAGAACGTTCAACACCCACTCACAAAACGAAACAAGACGGGTGCACCGGAGGAGGTGGGAGTGTCGGATTGCAAAACGGACAACGGGGAAAATGCTCGGATGCATGAGACGAACACATATGCAAAATGAGATGTGCATGATGACATGATATGAGATGCATGACATGAACAAAATGCAAAACGAGAGACAAAACCCAATCACGGAAGGACTATCATAGCACATAGCCGAAAATGGCAAGAGTTGGAGTTACAAATATGGAAAGTTACATCCGGGGTGTTACAGTGAGCCTTACTTCATATCGCCAGACGAGGGCCCCGCCTTGCGCCACCCTCGACCACCATTGGGGGCGACCGGAAACCTGGACGACACCAAGGGGCAAAGGGGACACCAGCGGCGCCATCGGCGACCACGGGTCCTCTGCCGGGGGCAGGCTTTCCAGCACCTCCCCGGCAAAGGGCCTACCTCCGGGGGACGCCTTGCTCCGTGCGGCGCGGGGAGAGGTCCGGCTCCCGACTCCTCTCCTGTAGCCCCCAGTGCGCTCCCCCTGGCGGAAGGGAGGCCATCGAGCTGGGGCCGTCAGCCGCTGTAGTGACCTGATCCTCCTGTGCACCATGGTTAGCGTAAGCCTACTCCTGAGGAATTAGTGGTACCCTGTATCTGTTGTTGACGGCGCGGTTGGTGGGGCTCTCTGGCGGCTCCTGGAAGGCTTCAGCTCCTAACGCCTCCTCCTCCCAACCTGGTCCGAGGAACGAGCCGGGGTCGTCCTCCGGCATGTACTCCTGGTCCATCATGCGGGGCACGTAGGCCTCCGAGGCTGCTGCCTCGAAGACCTCGCTGAAGTGCCCCACGCTCCATGTCGCCCGGCTTGTCACGCCGTCCTGAAGATGGCAGGGTAGTGCTCCAATCGGGCCGTATGCGGCAACGCTCGTGCCCGCACCCATCTGGGGTTATGCGGGCGCAATAGGGCGCCCTCCACCGCAGATCGTGTTGATGTCGACGGGGCCCCCGGGAGCACGCGGGCGGCGAGGCCCGCCGTGGGATCCAGCCGCCGCCTGAGGCGTGAGCTGATAGCAGAAAGGCGGCGCTCCCGTGGCCGCTACGTCCAGTAGCTTGGTGACGCGTTCCAGCAGCGCATCCCAGCCGCTCTCTATCAGTCGGCACCGCAGCAGCTCCCGCGCCACTGTGAGTGCAGCCTGCATGTTCGCCTGCTCCCGCTGGGTGTGTGGCGCCATTGCCGCTGCGTGGCTTGCGCGCTTGCTGTGGCTCACGCTTATCGTGGAGTAAGGGGGGACGGCGCCTGGCCGCGCCGCCCGCGCCCAGCAGCATTAGGTGGCGCCCATGCCGCCTGGAGCACGAGGTGGAGGTCTTCCTGGGCAGGCGGCGCCACCCGGGCGGGCCAGGCTGCCCAGCGGTCGGTGTCAGCCATCGGGTCGCCGGACATCGAAACCGCAGAGCGTCGGTGGATCAACTGATGGCGAAGAGGCTCCGGTGCACCCCTACCTGGCGCGCCAAATGTCGGATCATAGGTTTCGGCAAAACCCTGAAGGTTCAAACACTGGGGTGCGCACGAAGATCTCCCCCTACCGATCCAGGTCCTAGCTTCGCTAAGATCTCAAGGTCTAACTCGACGAACTCGCAATACAAGACACAAGATTTATACTGGTTCGGGCCACCGTTGTGGTGTAATACCCTACTCCAGTGTGGTGGTGGTGGATTACCTCTTGGGCTATGGATGACCAGTTACAAGGGAAAGAACAGCCCCCTGAGGTTGAGGTGTTCTTGTGCTCGAGGTGTGGCTAAGGATCGGCTAAAGATCAGATGCCTCCTACTGAGCTGTCTCCTGATGAGTTGCCTCCTACGGTGGTGGCTAGTCCTATTTATAGAGGCCCTGGTCCTCTCCCCAAATATTGAGCGGGAAGGGAGCCAACAACGGCCAATTTGAAAGGGGACAGCCAGTACAGCTTATCCTGACAAAAGCAGTATTCGCCTGCAAAAGGCTCTGGTGGTGACGCCGCCTTGGGCTCCATGGTGACCTCCGCCTTGCCATCCTGCTGGTCTTGGTATCATTGCACTGATATGGAAACCTTTGCTCGACACCTCGGTACCCCGCGCCTGCACCTGCTTCCTTAGCACTAAAGGGGACACAAGGACACTGTGCGCTTGTGCCCGCCTGGCCTTGATCGTCATTGCTCACGTCACGAGAACCTCACGAGGTTTGCCTTGCCATGATCTCTTCGCCCCTCGCGATCCAGCCTGTTGAGGCCGCTCCCGAGGAGGTCTTGTGTCATCCGCCTCGCGAGGCTTGGCCCCTCGCGAGGGTCTTGAATGCTTTGTTGATGAAGATGGGCCGTACGGGCCCGCTCGCAGAGCCACGCCATGGGCCGCAGGCAGGCAAGTCTGGGGACCCCCGTTCCTAGAACACCAAAAAATCTAGTTGATGGTTGGCAGACCAGACAATAGATAGTGTACAGATCCAAGCTTATGAGTCTCCAAAGCCTTATCTGGGATCTCCTTGTACATGTTTGCCATGGTGTTGTGGTCCTTCTTCTTGGTGGCATACACATCCAAGTCATCTTCATGTTCTTCAGGGGCATTTATCAGCTTGGCCCATTCCTCAACTGTGGATTTGTACCTTGTACCCTCAGACATCCATACTATCCTTCCATCTGGATAGAAGTGGGCAGTGGAGTAAAACTGCATGATCAGCTCATCATTCCATTTTGTGAGCTTCTGCCCAACAAACTCAGCTACTCCACAATCTCTAAAGCTGTCATAAACTCCTGGAAAGTGATCTTCATTCTCCTTGATTTATTCCCAATCCACCCATTTCATGTCACATACAATGGGCTTCTTGTCAAGCAAAATAGTTTCATAAAAGTTTTGTTGTTCATTTGTGTGAAACCTGTAATCAACTGTTGTCCTCCTCCTCATAGCATAAGGATTAGACTGTCTCCACAATCTCAGTCCAGCATCCTTTCTGATATGCATGTCCTCAGCTACTGGATGAGCATCATTATGGTCAGGAATTTTGGGCTTCAACTTCCTCAAAATAAGTGAATCATCTTCCTCTTCTTCATCTTGAGGCACTGGGGCCTTGTTCTTTTCTTCAGCAGGTATACTTCTGGTGTTCCTCTTGGGTTTTGGGGGCTTCTGAGCTGGCGCTTTTGGAGCAGACTTGGGCTTAGATCGAGCAGCCCCTGCCTTTATAGCATCTCCCATGAGCTTCTGAGCTTTGGGTGCTGGTGCAACATCCTCTTCCTCTTCCTCTTCAGAATCTCTCATCATTGAGGGCTTGCCAAGAACTTTTGCAGTAGTGGTTCTTGCCCTCTTCTTTTTCTTGTCATCACCTGCTGCTTCACCATCATCTGATTCTATGGTGAATTTCATTGTTTCTCCTGTTACCACCTTCCTTGGCTTTGACATTGGGATCCTCCTTGCTAGTGCTTTCTTATTCAAGCCTGGCTTACTTGCAGCAGCTGTGCCATACTCCTTTTTCAGTACTTTCTTCTTGGAGCTTACTTCCTCCTTAGTGGCAACATAATCCTCATCCTCAGATTCTGAGGTTCTCTTCTTCCTAGATCTGGTGGCTGCCTTTGGCAAGTTGCTGGGAGTGCTCCTGCTGCCATCATCAGAAGTGCTTGAGGGATCTGAGCCCTCACTCATCTGCACATGTTCCTCTGACCTGTTCTGACTATCACTTTGATCAGACATCTCTACAAACTTACTGACAGCAGACCCTATGAATAGATATAGATGAGGTAGAGTGGATGAGCATCACAAAGTGCAGTGTTTTTGCAAAACAGATGACTTAAAAACTTAGTTTTAGTTCTTCACAAAAAGCATTTCGGATCTACCGATTTGTAAACTCGGTGATATCGAAGCTAGGACCGAGTCACAGTTCGGTGGCACCGAGACTACTAGGGTTTCACAGAGAATCGAACTCGGTCACACCGATTTGGAGTTTTCGGTCACACCGAAAGTGCAAGTGCAATGGCCTAAGCCAAATCAGTGAGACCGATTACTACAACTCGGTCAGTCCGAGATGAGTTTGGCGGAGACCTAACCCTAAATTTTCAAACCAAACCTAACCTAAGGGATGTTTTCAGTGGATAGAGTGTTTGCATACATGGTGATGATCATGGCAGAGCAATGTGCTACGAATCAGAGGTAAAAGAGTAGCACAAAGCATCGAAATCGTACCCTAGTTCAGCGGAGTTTGCTACGGCGGCAATGGAGGGGCAGAATTCCGTTGACGGCGATGGAAACCAGCGGTGGGAGGTCGCTGGCAGCGAGAGGACGATCCGGAGACCCGAGGCGGCAGAGCAGGAAACGCGCGGGCTGAGAGGTTTCGAAGAAATTTCCAAAAACTCAACCGTGGGTTTATATATCCCGACCCTGTCGGTGTGACCGAGTGGAACAACTCGGTGGCACCGAGATGCAGAATCGCAAGCGGTTACTGCAACTCGGTGTGACCGAAAAGTTCAAATCGGTTGCACCGAGATGGAAAACCTAGATCAACTTAGTGGTCTCGGTGTGACCGAAATGGATGTCTCGGTCATACCGAAATGCACAAAGAGGTATTGGAAGTTTAAGTCTATGACGAATCGGGGACTCCGAGTGCTCCTCACACAGAGTGGTTCGAATCTGACTTGATCAAAGTTTGTGATGTAGCATGAATAGAGTTTGCGATGAGAAAAGCATAGATAGCTAGAGGGAGTTCTTAGGCATTCTTGTCCATCCATCTGGCAAAAGAGAAAAAGCCAAACAATCAAAGCAACAAATGGATGTCCTCGAATGAGTAAAATATGCATCCAACATGCTCACACAATAAAATGACAAAAGAAATATGTGACAAAGCATGCACAAACACTCTAGCATCTATCAAGCAATTTGGCGATGCCTAGGTCATCTATATATGAGTATATTGACTTAGGAGTCAAATGAGAACATTTGATCATAGGTCATACTCATCGTTTAAGCACAAGTGGGGTTGCCACTTTTACATAAAAGCATTGTTGTGCTCACATCATTAGAGTTGCTTTAGCTCAATTGATTAGAGTAAAGCTCCCCCCTAGATGTGATATCCCCCCTAAGAGGGATGAACTAACCTTGGGTTTTGTCGATGATGACTTCATGTAGGTGTTGAAGGTGTAGATGCTCAATGTTGATATAGATCATTTGGAGCAATCCTTTGGAGTGAGTTGCACTTTCAATACCTACACGGGTTAGTCCCACAAGGAACAAACAAGGATATCCATAGGGATAGAGTGATATTCACATAGGATGATGTCCATGAAAGCATTAGGTTACCTTGTCCCTTGTCTTACCAACAAGAGGGTTTGTGACTGCTTGAACTAGTGCAAGATATGAAAGTTGTTTGCACTTGTCCTTGCCAAAATGATAAGAGTGAAGTATGTTGGCGGAGTCACCCTTAAGAACTCTCTAGTTCTTCTTCTTAGGGATCCACACCATCTTGATGGGAACCCTTGGAGTTGTATTCGTACTTGATGAAGTGGAACTTGATGTAGTCTTGGGAACCCACTTGACCATGGCCTTAGGTGCTTCTTCAAATGCATCAATCTCCTCTTGAAGCTTGTCCTTGCCTGTTAGCTTGTGGTCTTGTGGTGGAAGATCATCTTGAGCTTGTGTTCCTTGGAAAGAAGTAGGGTCATCCTTCTCTTGTTGAGGAACAAACTTCGTCTTGGGGTATTGATCTTCTTCCCACTCAACTCCATTGGCATTGAACTTTCGTTCAAAACCAACACCTTGATTCTTCTGGTGTCTTCCTTGCTTGCGTACAATTTCCTCAAATTGCTTACTTCCAGCAAGACTCTTGTAAACACCTTTCTCTATAATTCCCTTCAATAAGCTATTTTCTTGCTCAAGTGTAACTTGGCTAAGAGAATCATTAGTGGAATCAAGATAACTACTGGAAGTAACAACATTGGATTTAGCATGATTGTTGTTACTACTAGAGGAAGAATCCTTCTTGTTCTTGTTGCTAGATTTAACTTGTGGCATGTAAGTAGACAAGAGTAAATGCTTGGCAATGTAAGAAGAACTTTTCTTGCGAAGATCATCATTGATTGCTTTTGAAAACTCATGCCCTTGCTCAAGGTTGAGCTTTTCAAAGCGGAGCTTCTCATGAGTCTTTAAAAGTTCTCGATGATCTTCCAAGGTAGTTTCATGAGCTAACTTAAGAGTGTTTAGTTCTTTAGTTAGACGCTCAATCTCCTTCTTATCATTGTCATTCGTTTTATCTTGATTATCATGATTAATAGCAAGTTCATCATAGTTTTCATAACTAGAGTTGTCAACAAGTAAATCATCATCTCCTAGCAAATCATCTTCATCACTATTAAAATCAACATACTCGGGGTGTGTTACCTTTGGACCTTTAGCCATGAAGCATCTTCCAATTCCTTCATTTGATGAGTCAAATATGTCGTAGGAGTTGGTTGACACAAGTGCTAGACCGGCAACACCTTCATCTTGAGTATATTCGGAGTCAGAGTGATAACTTCTTTTGGAGTGATGGTCGGAGTCGAAGCCGGATACCCATTCACCAACATGAGCTTGATGTCTTCTTTTTGTGTAGCTATTTGATGATTTGTCCTTCCTCTCCGAATCCTTGCTTATCCGAGAGGGTCTTCGTTCATAACGATCATCTGTACTCCTTCTCTCTCTTGGCGGTGATTCTTCTCTTCTACTTCTTCTCTTGGGAGAATCTTCTCTTCTTTTGTAGGGAGCCGTACACTCATTTGAGTAGTGTCCGGGTCTTCCACAATTGTAGCAATTTCGTTCACGACTTGAAGATCTCTTGTCATTGTAGGACCTTGACTTGGAGCTTCTTTCCTTGCTTCTACTCTTGTAGAATTTGTTGAAGTTCTTCACCATTAGGCTCAATTCTTCATTGAAGGTTTCTTTCTCACTTGATGATGTGGGAGCTTCACATGAGGCTTTGTAAGCACCAGTTTTTTGACTGTACACAGTAGGGCAAAACGCCACTGCAATTTTTTGTTTATATTAATCTAAAAAAAGGTAAAGTCCCAGAAAGGAACCAGAGTACAAAAGGCTTGAGATAAGCCAAGAAGGAAAAACAAAAGACATAGGAAAGAAAAAAACAACTAAACAACTAAGAAAAACAAGGATTACAGCACAAGATTATCGAGCCAAAAACAGTATGCTCCAGCATAGCTCTTTTTAATTCTGAATCTGAGAAGAGAGAGCTCCTCCCTGAAGATGGCTTTCCACCTTTGAATGCTGGGTTGAATTGCTTGGAAAATCATGTTGTTCCTGGAGATCCAAATAGCCCAAGAGGCAAGGATGACTATCTCCATGAAGAAAGGAACATGAAGTTTTTGCTTGAGATCAAGAAAAGCTTCCATGATTGAAACATTTGCCTGTCTTGAAGGGCAGATCAGATCCCAACACTGTGTAGCAAAAGGGCAAGTCCAGAAAAGATGTTGGAGAGTCTCTTCCTGTGGGCAATTGTTGACAGCACAGTTATAGTTGCCCAGCTGAAATGATTTCCTTCTCAGAAGATTTCTAGTATTGTTGTAAGCACCAGTTGACTTCTTGTGGAGCTCTTCCTTATCCTTAAGTGACATCTCATGAGCAACAATTCTTCCAATGACTTCCGTTGGCTTGAGATCTTTGTAATTGGGCATCATTTGGATCAATGTGCACACGGTATCATATTTTCCATCCAAGGCTCTTAGGATCTTCTTGATGATGAATCTATCGGTCATCTCTTCACTTCCTAAGACGGCAATCTCATTTGTGATGAGAGCAAGCCTAGAGTACATTTCAGCGACACCTTCACCATCCTTCATTTTGAACTTGTCAAGTTGACTTTGAAGCACATCCAATTTGGATTCCATGACGGAGTCGGTACCTTCGTGCATATCAACCAAAGTATCCCAAATTTCCTTTGCATTCTCAAGATGGCTGATTTTGTTGAATTCTTCGGGGCACAATCCGTTGAAGAGAATATCACAAGCTTGAGCATTGTATTACAGCATCTTCAACTATTCCGCGGTAGCTTCACGGTTCGGTTCTCTCCCATCAAACAATTCACCTTGCAAGCCAATACACACAATAGCCCAAACGGTGGGGTTATGTCCAAGAATATGCATTTTCATCTTATGCTTCCAACTAGCAAAATTAGTACCATCAAAGTAAGGACCTCTACAGTGGTAATTTCCTCACTAGACGCCATACTCTCCTAGGTTGTGAAACCAAGGCTATGATCACCAAAATCTATGGAAATCAAAGCAAATGGAGACCAAAGCTCTGATACCACTTGTAGGATCGAAAGTATGCCTAGAGGGGGGTGATTAGACTACTTGACCAAATAAAAATCTAGCCTTTACCCAATTTTAGGTCTTGGCAGATTCTAGCAACTTAGCACAAATCAAGTAATCAACCTACACATGCAATTCTAAGAGTATAGCAGCGGAATGTAAAACAATTGCATATGAAGGTAAAGGGAGGAGTTTGGAGGGAGCAAACACAATGTAGACACAGAGATTTTTTATCCGTGGTTCCGATAGGTGGTGCTATCATACATCCACGTTGATGGAGACTTCAACCCGCGAAGGGTAACGATTGCACGAGTCCACGGAGGGCTCCACCCACGAAGGGTCCATGAAGAAGTAACCTTGTCTATCCCACCATGGCCATCGCCCACGAAGGACTTGCCTCACTAGGGTAGATCTTCACCAAGTAGGCGATCTCCTTGCCCGTACAAACTCCTTGGTTCAACTCCACAATCTTGACGGAGGCTCCCAAGTGACACCTAGCCAATCTAGGAGACACCACTCTCCAAAAGGTAATAGATGGTGTGTTGATGATGAACTCCTTGCTCTTGTGCTTCAAATGATAGTCTCCCCAACACTCAACTCTCTATCATAGGATTGGATTTGGTAGAAAGATGATTTGAGTGGAAAGCAACTTTTGGGGAAGGCTAGAGATCAAGATTTATGTGGTTGGAATGGAATATCTTGTCCTCAACACAAGTGTACGTGGTTCTCTCCCAGAAAATGTATGTTGGAAGTGTAGGCATGTTCTGATGGCTCTCTCCATGAATGAAGAGTGGGTGGAGGGGTATATATAGCCTCCACACAAAATCTAACCATTACACACAAATCACCAAACTCGGTGGGACCGAATTATAAAACTCGGTCAGACCGATTTAGTTCAAAATGTGAACGTTAGTATTTTTGGTGGGACCGGCATGTCAACTCGGTGGGACCGATGTCGTTAGGGTTAGGGCATAACGTAATCTCGGTGAGACCGATTACACAAACTCGGTGGGACCGATTTTGGTAATAGACAAACAGAGAGTTGGTCTGGCAAACTCGGTGGGACCGATTCACTCATCTCGGTTAGACCGAAACATTACGAAGGGGAAACAGAGAGTTTGCATTGCAATCTCGGTGGGACCGATCGCTCATCTCGGTTGGACCGAAACGTTACGAAGGGAAACAGAGAGGTCGCGATCCCATATCGGTGAGACCGAGATCCCTATCGGTGAGACCGAAGTGACTAGGGTTTGTGGAAGTGGCTATGTTAAGAAAACTCGGTGGCGCCGGATAGAAGGTTTCGGTGGGGCTGAGTTTGACTTTTGGTTTGGGACATATGTGGATATGAGGAAGTAGTTGAGGGTTTTTGGAGCATATCACTAAGCATTTTGAGCAAGTAACTCATTAAGCAACACCTCACCCCCTTTTAATAGTATTGGCTTTTCCTATGGACTCAATGTGATCTTGGATCACTAAAAGTAAAATGTAGAGTCTTGTGCTTTGTGCTTGAGCCAATCTTTTGTCCTTCGCATTTTGAGGGGTCCACTTTCTAATCCATGACATGCCAATCATTGAGCTTTCCTGAAATATGTGTCATAAAATAGCATTAGCTTAATGAGCTATATGTTGTTAGGAATTACCAAAACCACCCTGGGATAGTTGCACTTTCAATCTCCCCCTTTTTGGTAATTGATGACAACATATAGATCAAAGCTTCGACAAATGATCATAAGATTGAAAAACATCGTCGCTTTGAGAAATATGTGATAAGCAAGAGATCCCCCTAAATTTGTGTATTATTTAAGATTTTCTTTTGAATGCAAATGCACAATCAATTAGGATCATGGGTTACTCTTCCATGTCACATACATCTTGGTGGAGCGCCCAAAATGATGGAAATTAAAAGCATGCACTCGTCACCAAGCAAGTGAATGATCATATATGAGATATAAAAGATAGTATCATCCAAACAAGCATTAATGTACTAAATGATCAATCACATGATCACACAAGTATTTCACACAAGCACACAATAAAAAGTTCAACCAAAAGCAAGAGAGATAAAAAAGCAAGACACTCTCTCTCGAAGCCTATGATCTATACATATTTCTCCCCCTTTGGCAAAGTTACCAAAAGTTTAAATATGCATAGTGCTATGCGTCTCTCAGGCTTGGTCTTCGGGAGGTGGTGTAGAGAGAACAACAAGGACGAAGGCATCTGTGGATGTAGTTGGAGTTGGAGTGGCTGCTGGAGGTGGCACTGGAGCTGTAGCTGCTGGTGCTGATGCTGTAGCTCTGGAATATCTCACTGGCACTGCAGTAGACCTCTGTCCTCTAGGCACTCGCTCAAATGCATCAGTAGTTGCCTTGCCTCTCTTCTCTTCTGCTTCCTCCTGAAGCTGCTCAACTGCTGTTTGAATCTCAGTTACCTTCAAATCAAGATCATAAAATTTGGTTTCTATGATCCTCTCCAAGCTCTCCTGGTTTTGATTCAGGGTGGCCAAGCCCTTCTCAATCCTCAGTGTAGACTAGATCAGATATGCAAGTTGATCTTGCTTGCTCTTCAGGAAAACTTGAGATGCCTCTTCAACACTAGGCATCTTGGCAGCTTTCTCAGCCTTTACTTTGGCTCTCTTCTCTTGTGCTTGCTTAGATGTGGGGTCTTCCTCATTCATCACAACAGTATTATCTTCAAAATCAGGATGCAGCAGAAGGTGCTCCTTGTCCAACAAGTATGTTCCTGTGCCCATCTTGGAGTTGATGAGCTCCTGAATGTGTGCAGCATACCCATAGCTTCTCTTCTGATCAGCAGTTGTCCTCTTGATTGTTTCTACAATCAAACTCTTAACCTTGAACTTCTAGGCACATCAAACAAATGTAGCAAATTGATAGCATGTCCTCTAATCATCTTGTGATTTCCAGACTTGGGTAGCAATGTGTGCCTAAGGATCTAGTTGATGGTTGGCAGACCAGACAACAGATAGTGTACAGATCCAAGCTTATGAGTGTCCCAAGCCTTATCTGGGATCTCCTTATACATGTTTGCCGTGGTGTTGTGGTCCTTCTTCGTGGTGGCATACACACCCAAGTCATCTTCATGTTCTTCAGGGGCATTTACCAGCTTGGCCCATTCCTCAAGTGTGGATTGGTACCTTGTACCCTCAGACATCCATGATCGGTGACGTCGTCAAAGATGAAGATGTTGATGAAGTCGATGCGCTACACACGCCTTCAGATTCACGCAAGCGTGCCCCCTACCTGGTGCGCCAAAGATGTCGCGGGAAACCACGACCACCTATGGGACCAGGAGGTCTCTTGCTAGTTCGATAGGGGGGCGACGCGTTGCGCAAAGAGTATATGAGTGTGGGGCAGCACGGCAGAGATCACACAGGAAATTTACCCAGGTTCGGGCCACCATGAGGCGTAAAACCCTACTCCTGCTTTGGTGGATTCATGGTGGAAAAGGTGGTGGCGAGCGTAGTACACTTGCCCGGCAGGGGTTGCCTTGGGGCAGCAGCGACTACGCGCGTATGGGGGTGTGAGTTATCCAATCCTCTAACCCTTTATACGGTTGCCATGGGCCTCCTTTATAGATCAAGGGGTAACCACAGTGGCAAAGTAGTCATTACAGACTGATAAGATAGAAAATAGTGCTATCATACCTAACTCTACGGGCTGACAAGGCGCATTAAATGCATCACTTAATGTCACATCGTTGGTTGCCCGGCAAGGCTTGTCGGGCTATCTTGCCAGCTCCGCACCTGTTCTCTTGACACGTCGCAGGACGGGTGTCATCTGTGGGTTTCTCCTGTAGGAAATGGCTGCCATGTGGCGAATGGCTACCACTTAATCACTTTGCGGATTGACCCCGCACTGATCGATGACGTGGGTCGTGGTGGAGTGGTTGGTGAGGTGGTTCTGCCTCCGTGAGCCCTGGCAAGCCCTGCCGGGGTGTCTCGATTGTCTGCTTTTGGAGGTGGCCTCACCCCTTGCCGGGCTCGCCTGCTCGGCAAGGCAGGCTTTTCCCTTGACGATATCCTGCTTCCTTGGCTCGTTTTTGGCCTCTCTGATCTGCACGTTGGTCCCTCGAATCTCTTGGGTTCTTCTACATCTTGGTTCGGCCTTGGTTTGTCCGTGCACGAGTTAGGGGAAAACGCATGCCCCTGTTTGTTTTCCCCAACAGAGGCGTACGAGCAGACCGCTGCACAGGCTCCCCGAGAGGCGAGGCCTTTGACCAGGCTCCGCCGCCCACCATCGTCCCAACTGCCCCCACTTTTAATGGCGCTGGCGCCGCAGTTTAAAATCACGCCCACACTACCCAGTATCGCTACAATCTTCTCTCTTTCTCTCTGATTCTCCTGTCGTCTACCTCCAACCAGCCTGACCTAACCATACACCATGTCGCATCACGGTGGCCTGGCCTTAGTCTTCCAGTTTCCTGAGGAAGACACCCAGCTGGAGTCTAAGAACATAAGGCGCTTTCGGACGAGCTTGAACCGGCCTTGCGAGAAGACGTCGCGCATGTCCCCGCTCCCGTTCCGGCTCCCGTCGCCCCAACTTCCCCAGCGCCCATCCCCATGGCATTGATGGGCTGGGAGCCGCACATTGTCGCCGAGCTTGATGCCACGGGGTTCCATGTGTAACGCCCATGATGCGGCTATATCTCCCACGTGTCGAGGCACGACTTAGAGGCATAACCGCATTGTGGTTTTGTCGCAAGAAGGGTCATCTTCACACAATCCCATGTAATAAACAAGAATGGGATAACGAGAGTTGGCTTACAATCGCCACTTCACACAATACATAAATAATTCATACATCATCCAAAATCCACACATAGACCGACTACAGTCAAATCCAAATGAAAATAACATAACCCCAAATGCTAGATCCCCGATCGTCCCAACTGGGCTCCACTACTGATCATCAGGAAAAGAAACATAGTAACGACCACGTTCCTCGTCGAACTCCCACTTGAGCTCGGTTGCGTCATCTGCACTGGCATCATCGGCACCTGCAACTGTTTTGGTAGAATCTGTGAGTCACGAGGACTCAGCAATCTCACACCCGCGAGATCAAGACTATTTAAGCTTATAGGAAAGGATGGTGTAATGAGGTGGAGCTGCAGCAGGCACTAAGCATATATGGTGGCTAACATACGCAAAAGAGAGCGAGAAGAGAAGCAACGCAACGATCGTGAAGCTAGAAATGATCAAGCAGTGATCCTGAAACTACTTATGTTCATGCATAACTCAAACCATGTTCACTTCCCGGACTCCTCCGAGAAGAGACCATCACGGCTACACACACGGTTGATGTATTTTCATAAAGTCAAGTGACAAGTTCTCTACAACCGGACATTAATAAATTCCCATCTGCCTCATAACCGCGGGCACGGCTTTCGAAAGATAATACCCTGCAGGGGTGTTCCAACATAGCCCATTATAAGCTCTCACGGTCAACGAAGGATAAACCTTCTCCCAGGAACACCCGATCAGTCTCGGAATCCCGGTTTACAAGACATTTCGACAATGGTAAAACAAGACCAGAAAAGCCGCCCGAATGTGCCGACAAATCCCGATAGGAGCTGCACATATCTTGTTCTCAGGGCACACCGGATGAGCCAGACATCGGGTTGGCATAGACCCTGGTTGCCCAGGGGGCGCCGGACATCACTCAGTTTGGGCCAGCACTCGAAGGAGCACTGGTCCGGAGGTTTAAATAAAGATGACCCTCGGGCTCGCGAAAACCCAAGGGAAAAAGGCTTAGGTGGAAAATGGTAAAACCAAGGTTGGGCCTTGCTAGAGGAGTTTTATTCAAGGCGAACTGTCAAGGGGGTCCCATAAATCACCCAACCGCGTAAGGAACGCAAACTCAAGGAACATAATACCGGTATGACGGAAACTAGGGTGGCAAGAGTGGAACAAAACACCAGGCATAAGGCCGATCTTTCCACCCTTTACCAAATATATAGATGCATTAATTAAATAAGAGATATTGTGATATTCCAAAAATATCCATGTTCCAACATGGAACCACCTTCAACTTCACCTGCAACTAGCAACGCTATAAGAGGGCTGAGCAAAAGCAGTAACTTAGCCAAACAACGGTTTGCTAGGAAAGGATGGTTAGAGGCTTGACATGGCAATATGGGAGGCATGATATAGCAAGTGGTGGGTAGCGCAGCATAGCAATAGAACGAACAACTAGCAAAACAAAGATAGAAGTGATTTCGAGGGTATGGTCATCTTGCCTGCAAGGTTCTCAGAGTTGTCGAAAGCTTGATCCTTGTAAGCGTACTCAACAGGTTCCTTGTTCACGAACTTGTCTCCTGGCTCTACCCACAACAAGAACACAAGCAAAGGAACAACAATCAATCACAGAAAATGCACAAGCAACATGATGCAAAACATGTATGATATGCGAGATGTGGTATGCGATGCATATGCGTGCTCCGGAAGAAAAAGGGTGAACAAGGAAGTAACTTGGCAAACCAAGTATGCCACTGGAAAGATGAGATGATTTCGGTCGAAATCGATATAAAGATCACCGGAAACGGATGCATGGTTTGCAAATGGCAAGCAAAACAAGAATGTCACGATTCTGCGATTAACAGCATGGTAGCACATAGAATGCAACAAGTAACTATGCTATAGCACCCCAACATAGCAAAAAAGCATATGGAAGTAATCTAAAGGAGATGCTTGACAAAAGATGAACAGTGAGCTATGGCTAGATCACAACATAGCAGGTTCAAACAAGCATGGCAAAAGTGCAAAAGATAACAGGTTCACAGACTTGGTGAAATTACTGGACATGGCTGAAACAGCATTAGGTAGCAATGTTCAGAGCAAGCAACCAACATGCTACAGGAACTTAACATAGCAAAACAAGGCATGGCATAAATCTACTAAATGCATAGAACAAAAGACCCTTACTGACCATGAGCCAAAAAGGACCAGAAGATATGATGGCACCCATGTAACCATAGCAAGTATCGTTAACAGGTTTCAGACTTAGCAGAAAACAGAGCATGGCAGAAACAGTATTATGAAGTCATCTTGGTGAGCTTGATTCACTCACCACAAAGAAATGCATGACAAAAAAAGCATACCTACAGCAAGATGGCATGTTTATGAAGCTAACCATGGCAAGAGCAAGTTCATAGAATGTATGAAACAACTACAACAACCTTTGGCAAAATTGAATATCATGTTAACAATCTGCCAGGAATATTTTGTAGCGAAAGTAGAGCAAGATTAAGACATTCTATGGCACTCCATAATTACAAATAGGTGCATGGATGGATAGAGCACAACTATATCTACAAAACATCCTTACTGAACATTCCCAGAAGAAGCATGGATCTCACTATCGCCACAAGGATACATAGCAACAAAATAACAGCAGTAACAGACTGAAAATACAGTCCCTGATATCAGAAACATCACGAAGCCTAGTTTGCATGCTTGTGCTCGTCAACGCAGAGATCAAAAAAATACATGGCATACACCTTTGTAAATATGGCATGGCATACATCAAAACACATGTAGAGCTCCTACTCATAAGATGCACACATCAATTGCAACAAAAATAACAAATCACCACGTTCTGATAAGTAACAGCACGTAACAGCATATAGCACTCTTGCACCAGAGATTTGGGCATCAAGATTGACTCAAATGAACATGGCATAAAGGAACAAAATGAATAGCATCTCGATACGAACATTTCAATATATCATGCACGCAAAACAGAGCAGTATGCAGAGAGTTATGATGCGATGAACAGGAGCATATAATGTAAAAATCCACGGGACAGAGAATTTCGGGGGGGGAGAAAAAGTCAACCGTCTTAGATCGGATCGGGCGCAGCCGAGGCTCGCCGGGGCTTCTCGCCAGAGCAGAGGCGACGGCCGGCGTGGAGAGGAGGGAGACGGCGAGTGTCGTGGAATAGTCATGGCAGATGCCCTTGTGAAAGGACTTAGTCGTGGAGCCATCGCAACTAGGAAGCTTAAAGGGGTTAAAGCGGGACAAAGGACATGAGGGTTATATTGGTTCGGCCCCTTGCTGTGAAGGTAAAATCCTACTCCAGTTGAGGTGGAATTACTAGGGTTTCGATGACCAGGGAGCGAATCCGCTATGCCTGGCTAGCGATTTGATGTTACTTGTCCTAAGCCGCCGGCGGGTCATCCCCTTATATACACGGGCTGACGCCCCGCGGCCTACAGAGTCCCGGCCGGCTTATAAACAGTATCCGGCTCGGTAACTAGTTAATCTTGCCTTACAACACAAGTCACGCCATTACGGCGGTTTATCACTACGAGCCTTAAATCACCCACGGGCTTTAGGCCCCTTATTGAACCGCCATCTTCAAGCTTTGATATTGGGCTTCATATGATGAATTACCCTAACGTAACCCGGCCCCTCCTGGGCAGGTTGCGCCAGTAGTTATATCCCCAACATTAGGCCCCAGATTGATTTGAACTGGTTCATGTCGATCTTCAATACCTTAAGAAGAAAACTTCTGGCTTCTGTCTGTGCAAAAGTTATGACCCGTCGTGACGTCATCTTCTGGATTCCTGATAACCCGCCATGACGTCATCTTCCATTAAATTCAGTTTTTTTTTCTGTCATATCCCAACGGATCTTTATCTTAATAACCATCCCGAAAATCGAGGCGTCGGAGCCGCTGGGTAATCAAGTTTTCGGCCTCCTCGTTTTTCACGCCCACTTTTAGTCCTCCCTTATAAATAAGCACAACCAGGTCTTTTCTCATTCTCCCCCTTCCTATCGTCTTCCTCCTCTCTCGACCTTGCTGTCGCTCGAGCTCCGCCGCCGCCGCCGTAACAGAGCACCTCATCTTCGTCGATCTTGGCCGCTGCATCAACCTGGATCGACCAGAGCACAGCGGCGATTCTCCGCAGTGAATCTGCAGCCGTAAGTCTCCTCCTTCTCGAACGTCAGATCTGCATTAGGGTTTCCAAGTTCTTCCCTATTATTTGTGGTTCATCACGGTTTCTTCATAGTTCTTCCACTGCGGCCTTATTTGATCCAAAAGTAATATGGAAACTTATGCGGCAGTTATTTCGCGTCCATTTTTAATACTGGCAGATCCCTTTCCTTCGTGCAGAGGCCTCACTAGAACTCACGAACTCATCTGTACCTGTTTTTAGGTCTAGAATATCTTCTTTTCTGAACAACCATTTGATCCAAAATAACAGCTGCAACTTGTGAAACTTGTTTGTGCGACACTTAGGCAAAAACTGTATCCGTTATCCATGACGGCTCTTACCGCCCGCTTAACGAGGCAATGCTCAATGAATGATCCTGATCACTCATAGTGGATTTAAATAATCTAATTGCTACTGTTTCCCATGGCGGCTTACACAATCTGACACAATTAGCCATATATCATTAGGCCCCTTCGTAAGCCGCCATCTTAAATATGAATTGAAGTATTTTCTCCGGCTTAAATTTGAACCGGAAATTTTTATTTTGTCATAGGCTTCCATCCTTCATAATGCCACCCAAGGCTCCCAAAGCACCCATCACATGTAACTGGGTTAAATCCACTGTCACTGATAGCATCTTAGCTGATTTTGTGAAGACTGGTTATCTGCTGAAGAAAGAGGTCATGTCCTATCGTGCTCCTGATCCGTCAGAAGAAAAACCTCCACCCAAGGATGGAGAAGTTGTCATCTTTACTGATCACATGAACCGGGGCTTTGCTCCACCCGGCTCAAAAAATTTCAGAGACGTCCTGCACTTTTTTGACCTGCGACCTTAAGACATCGGACCCAATTCCGTGTCAAATATCTGCAATTTCTAGGTGTTCTGTGAGGTGTACCTTGGAGAAGAACCCAGCTTATTACTCTTTAGAGAGTTATTTTATCTGAACCGCCAAAACGAATGTGCCAATGGGCCCAGCTTGGAACTCGGCGGAATCTCAATCCAACGACGGAGAGATTGTCTCTTCCCTTATCTGAGCCGCCAAGTCACCCTAAAGATTGGAACCAGACATGGTTCTACTGTCAAGACACTTCTCCGGCTGATGAGAACCCTCTGCCCGGCTTTCGCGCCCTGCGACTGGAGTCAAATCACCCCTTGCCAGATAAATTATCTCCAGCTTAACGTCAACCACTTGCTCCCACCATCAAGAAGATCAAAGCTCTTCTGGGGAGCGGCCTAAATGGCATTGATCTTGTCCGGGTTTGGATTGCCTGGCGGGTTATCCCCTTAAGCCGCCGCCCCGGCTTGATGTGCGATTACACTGGCCTGAACAATGATCCTCTACGGCACAGTCCCGATGACTTACCCGAAGACGTTGTTGATGACATGACCAAGTCTCTTCTGAACGAAAGCCTGGCCGATTGCGGGAAAGTGGGCTTAAGCCCTTTCTGCAAAGCTAACCCAGCTCCAGCGGTAAGCCATTGACTTTGAGCATTTTACTTCCCACCTTGATAATGTTGTCTTTACTCAAAACCCTTTGTTGCAATTTGCAGGCTCATGACAAATTTTGGAAGGTCAAGTATGACCATGAGGCTGCAAAGAGAGCCAGAAAAGCTAAGAAAGCCGCCAGGAAAACCGCTCCCCATAAGAAGGGAAGCAAGCCTAGCGCCTCGGATATGTTTCATCTGGACGATACCTCCGAGTCAGAGGTAGCTCTTAACTCTTTAGGTTCCTTTTTTAACCATCTTGTTGACACTGATTATCAGCAGGAGGATACAGGAGCGAGTACTACAGTGATTGAAGAGGTAACCATAATTTCCTCCGACTCCGAGCCTTTGCCGAGACAGAAAGTACGAAGAGTAACCCGGAAAGTACGATTTTCACATCCTTTAGCTTATTAAGATCCTCAATTTCTTTTGAAGCGACAGATTCACGAAAGTCGGAGGCAGACCCGGACCAGCAAAGATGCAGACCTCTCCTCCGGCTTACCTGATGCAACAAGAAAACGCCGGACTGAGGTTACCTCCGATTTACATTCTTTGTATCCTTTAGCGGGTTTCACTCGTCAATCACTCAATTTTTCTGACTCGAACTATCAGGGGACTCCACCTTCTTCCGGCGACTCAATGCAATCTAACATGCCGGCTTTCAAAACCGCCCCAGGGTAATGATAATCTGTTTATCTTGTGTTTATCTTACTCATGTTTTTGTACTAACCCTTTGATTCCCAGTGTTCAGGTGAAGCCCAGCAAGAAGGCAAGGAGAAGTAAGCCGGCCGAAGAGCCGATCTTGGCTGTATCGGAGCTCAGAACGGCTGCTGCCGATACTTCCGTTCCTGAGCCGCCGCCTGAACCGGCTCATGACGCTCCAACTTCCACCATTGATCCATCTGTCGAACAAACTATGGAAGGCTCTGAAAACCCGGAGATCCCCAGCTCGGCCATGATGGATGACCCGGAGGTCGAAATCACCCGGACGGACTTTGTTGAACCGGGGAGACCTACCGCGCTGGCCAAATGTTCTGCCAAAGAAGAACTTCTGGAACGCCGCAAAGCCAAACTGAACGATACTAATTATGCTCATCTGAGTATTGGAGACATTATCACTGGCTATCTGAATCAAGTGCACAACAGCCGTGACTTGGAAATTGATATGGTGAAGCAGATTCACCAAAAATCTGAGGTATAATTCTCATTGCTTATTCCTTAGTTATCTTAACTCTACCAGCCCCCAAGTCTAGTGCTTATGATCAAATATGTTGTAGACTTAACACCAGCTTAGTAATTACCGCAAGAAAACCGGCTTATCCGGTAGCGCCCAAGGTCCGGCTTAGATAGCAGATTTGATCCAGCCCTCACCGTGTTTTAACCAAGTATTTGAACAGCAATATGCATTAGCCCCCAAGTGCCAAGTACCTTTGCCTGCAAAGTGCTTGGAACTTTACTTTCATAAACCGCCACTGTAAATAGAGCTCTTCAGCATACATTAGCCCCCAAGTGCCAAGTGTCTTTGCTTGCAAAGTGCTTGGGACTTAATATTGCATTATGATCACCCTAACTGTGACCCGGAATTTATACAGGCCGCCATTAATCAATTTTAGTCGGAGATCTCTGAACTGAAGACTCGATTGAAAACTCAAGAG
This sequence comes from Triticum aestivum, assembly GCF_018294505.1. NCBI lineage: Eukaryota > Viridiplantae > Streptophyta > Magnoliopsida > Poales > Poaceae > Triticum > Triticum aestivum. The sequence continues at coordinate 285,666,903 of NC_057814.1, read as the reverse complement.
AATGAGACCCAAAAGCCAAATTCCAAGTTTGAATTCAGTGTATCTGCTCAAGAGAAACTGAAAAAGAAGTTTGAAGCAGAAAGAAAGGCCTGGGCTGATGAAAAGGCCGCTTTGCTCAACCGGGCTGAACAAGCGGAGGCTACTCTTGCAGAAACAACCGCCGAATTATCCGGCTTAAAACGCCATGTATCTCAGATGGTCTCAGCAATCTTTGGTAAGTTACTCTGCAAGTGTTAGCTATTTTAAATCTTTTTCAACAAGTATCTCAATTGTCATTAGCTCATCTGACTTTCCAAAGTAGGCCCCAGGAGTTCCAATCTCAACCAGAGCATGCTGACAAAGCTGAAAGCCATTTATACCCTGGTGGAACAACTCTACACCAGGTCACAACGTGCTTTAGCTGTCGTGGCTCTATCAAATGAAGTTCCCACTCATCTGGCGGACGTGCTAAGGCAGCTTGCCGTGCTACCTCAACGATTCCAAGAACTGAGACGAGCTTCTGCAAGAGCCGGAGCCATAGCTGCATTAAGCCGGGCCAAAGCGTGGCTACCGGAGCTAGACCCGGCCGACATCGCCCTTGGGTATCCCAGCTTGAAGGAGGACGACACTCCATTTGATCAGAAGGACTTCGGCGCTTGCGTGAAGGACATACGCCCTGTGGCCACTCTGATTGGCAATGATACAGATCTCACCAAGTATCAACCGGGTTATGATGCCGAGAATCAGAGAATTCCAACCCCGCGTTATGAAGCAATCAGCCTGATCCCTCCAACTCGTAAGCATACCTTCGCCCCTGAAGTTGACCCGGCCGAGTTAATTGATGATGAAGCTGAATTTGAAGCCTTGAGTGGCATTGACTGGAAATCATCAACATTCCAGGACAGGGAAACAGCCGGAGGAGCAGAAAGGGATGAACCGGAAAGTTCAGCCCAACAACACCTTTGATCCCTCAGGCGGCTCATGGTTATGTCTTGACAAAAAACAATGCCTCACTTTTTGGACTCGGGGAGTCATGTAATAGAGTAGGAAAATACTTAATTTTGTCGTGCCATTGCGCATTTGTGTGGCGCTCAACACTTCTTAAGCCGCCATCTTATATTTACCCGTATTATACTGATCCTCTGCTTCCCTTGCTTTAATTGTCCTGCATACAGAACAAATCACAAGTACCTTGGCGGCTTACCGCCTGGAGGGTCATATATTTTACATATAACCGGAGTAAGTAATAATCATAAAAACCGGTTCGCAATCATATCTTTGAGACATAATCATAACAGCATACCTGTGATCCTGCTGCCGGTTTATGCGATCCGAACAATGAGGTTGAGAACCCAACCCCGGTTTACCATCACATATGATATTTATTATGTGCTATCAACGTTATTGATCAAGGTTAAACCGGTGGAATAAAAACCACCCGTGAACACCTTAGATATTGTTTGCAAGAAGAAATTTCAAAAAACCTTAAGGCCTCTGGTTCGAATACGACCAGAAAACCGTCCCAAAGGGGTTAAGCTAAGATTCGAATACGATCATATAGCCCCCAGTGGCTTTGGCGTTTCCGATCAAGAGGGTACCGATAGCTATGTTCTCTTTGGTTCGAATACGACCTATGTTTGAACAGGAAGCCCCCAAATGACCTTGAGAGTTGTTTAACGACGCTGATTCGAATACGATCCACGTTGGTTCTCAAAAGGGGGTTGAGCTATGGTTCAAATATGACCAAGAAAACTCCCCAATGAGCTCGGCAGTGTGCCGATCAAGAGGGTGTCGACGGTTATGTTCTCTTTGGTTCGAATACGACCTATGTTTGAACAGGAAGCCCCCTAGTGATCATAATTTTTAATGGCTAGATTCGAATACGATCATAAGCCGGATCAGCCCCCAAGTGACCATGCGAGATCATAACGGAAATAATAATAACACTTGTTACCTTTGAGGGGAAAAGGACAGAGGTCCTGCTTTATTATTTATCATAATATATACATTGTCACGGAAGTATGTACATTATGAGAGCCGGTGGCTCAAGTGTAATAAGGCCGAAGCTGAGCTATATTCCACGGCCGGCGGGTCTCCTCCTCTGACTTACGTGAATCTTTGTGCTCTCGAACATCGATGAGGTAGTATGACCCGTTGTGCAAGTTCTTGCTGACCACAAAGGGCCCTTCCCAAGGTGGGGATAACTTGTGTGCATCTGTTTGATCCTGGATGAGCCAGAGCACCAAGTCACCTTCCTGAAAGGTTCTGGACTTAACCCGGCGGCTGTGATAGCGGCGCAGGTCTTGTTGGTAAATCGCCGAGCGAGCTGCTACTATATCATGTTGTTCATCCAACAAGTCAAGAGCATCCTGACACGCTTGTTCATTGTCCGTCTCAACATAAGCCACCACACGAGGCGAGTCATGATGGATGTCGCTAGGGAGCACCGCCTCGGCTCCGTAAACCATGAAGAAAGGCGTATAACCCGTAGACCTATTAGGAGTAGTATTGATGCTCCATATCACAGAGGGTAACTCCTCCACCCAACAACCCGGCGTCCGCTGCAAAGGGACCAAAAGCCGGGGCTTGATGCCTTTCAAGATTTCCTGATTGGCTCTCTCAGCTTGACCATTGTATTGGGGGTGAGCCACTGATGAAACATCAAGTCGAATATGTTCTTGTTGACAAAATTCTTCCATGGCGCCTTTAGACAGATTAGTACCATTGTCAGTTATAATGCTGTGTGGAAAACCAAAGCGAAATATCACCTTTTTCATGAACTGAACCGCTGTGGCCGCATCACACTTACTAACTGGCTCTGCCTCAACCCACTTTGTGAACTTGTCAACCGCCACCAAGAGGTGGGTCTTCTTATCCTTGGACCTTTTGAAAGGTCCAACCATATCAAGCCCCCAGACTGCAAACGGCCAAGTGATTGGAATCATGCTCAACTCTTGAGCCGGCACATGAGCACGTCTTGAGAACTTCTGACAACCGTCACATTTACTGACTAGGTCCTCTGCATCAGCATGAGCCGTCAGCCAATAAAAACCGTGACGAAAAGCTTTAGCCACAAGGGATTTTGAGCCGGCATGATGGCCACAATACCCCTCGTGAATCTCTCGTAAAATTTCTTGCCCTTCCTCAGGGGAAACACAACGCTGAAAAGCCCCAGTGACACTGCGATGATGCAACTCGCCATTGGCAATTATCATTGACTTAGACCGCCGGGTTATTTGTCTGGACAAAATTTCATCCTCAGGCAATTCTCCCAGGGTCATGTAAGCCAAGTATGGCACCGTCCAATCTGGGATAACATGAAGAGCCGCCACCAACTGTGCTTCAGGGTCTAGAACAGCCAAGTCTTCCTCTGTAGGTAACTTGACAGAAGGGTTATGCAGAATATCCAAGAAAGTATTAGGCGGCACCGGCTTTTGCTGAGAGCCCAGCCGTCTTAAGGCATCAGCCGCCTCGTTCTTTCTGCGGTCAATGTGCTCTACTTGGTAACCCTAAAAATGTCTAGCAATGGCATCAACTTCACGGCGATAAGCCGCCATGAGGGGGTCCTTGGAATCCCACTTCCTGATACTTGTTGGGCCACCAAATCGGAGTCGCAAAAGCACCTCACCCGGCTTAAACTCATCTCCTTAGCCATCCGAAGACCATGGAGCAAGGCCTCGTACTCAGCTGCATTGTTAGTACAGGGAAACATCAACCGTAGTACATAACAAAATTTGTCACCTCGAGGGGAAGCTAACACGACTCCAGCCCCCGAGCCCTCCAATTGCCTGGATCCGTCGAAGTGAATAGTCCAGTATGTGTTATCCGGTTTCTCTTCAGGCATCTGCAGCTCTGTCCAATCGTTGATGAAATCTACCAATGCTTGTGATTTGATAGCTGTGCATGGCACATACTTTAGATCATGAGGCCCAAGTTCAATGGCCCACTTAGCGACTCTTCCTATGGCTTCTCTGTTTTGGATGATATCTCCTAAAGGAGCAGAACTAACCACAGTGATAGGGTGGCCCTGGAAATATTGCTTAAGCTTCCGGCTTGCCATGAATACCCCATAAACAAGCTTCTGCCAATGTGGATACCGTTGCTTGGACTCAATAAGTACTTCGCGGACGTAGTAAACCGGCCGCTGAACCGGATGTTCCTTACCCGCCTCCTTGCGCTCCACCGCGATGGCCACACTGACGGCTCGTGTGTTAGCAGCTACATACAATAATAAGGGCTCCTTATCAACAGGAGCTGCAAGAACTGGTGGTTCAGCTAACTGTCTTTTCAAATCCTCAAAAGCGGTGTTGGCAGCATCACTCCAGACAAAGTCATCTGTTTTCTTCATCATCTGATACAGCGGTATGGCCTTTTCACCCAAACAGCTTATAAATCGACTTAAAGCAGCGATCCGACCTGCCAGATGCTGGACGTCATTTATACACGCCGGCTTAGACAGGGAGATGATTGCCTTGATCTTCTCCGGGTTAGCTTCAATGCCTTTATGAGAAACCAGAAAACCCAAGAGCTTGCCTGCAGGAACACCGAAGACGCACTTGGTCGGGTTAAGCATCATATTGTAGACCCGGAGATTACCAAAGGTCTCCCTCAGATCGTCTATCAAAGTCTCCTTCTCTCTGGATTTTACCACAATATCATCCACATAGGCATGAACGTTGCGCCCAATCTGATTATGAAGACAATTCTATACGCATCGCTGGTAAGTCGCCTGGGCACTCTTGAGCCCAAACGGCATAGACACATAACAGAAGGCTCCAAAAGGGGTAATGAACGCCGTCTTCTCTTGGTCCTTAACTTCCATTTTGATCTGATGGTATCCAGAGTAAGCGTCCAAAAAACGTAAACGCTCACAACGCGCCGTAGCATCAATAATTTGATCAATACGGGGGAGAGCAAAAGGATCAGCCGGACAAGCCTTGTTTAAATCCGTATAATCCACACACATACGCCGGGTGCCGTTCTTCTTGAGCACGAGCACCGGGTTAGCTAGCCATTCTGGATGAAAGACTTCAACGATGAACCCGGCCGCCAAGAGCCGGGCCACATCCTCACCAATGGCTTTCCGCCTCTCCTCATTAAACCGCTGGAGAAATTGCTTGATTGGCTTAAATTTTGGATCAATATTAAGAGTGTGCTCAGCGAGTTCTCTCGGTACACCCGGCATGTCAGAAGGTTTCCATGCAAAGATGTCCCGGTTCTCACGGATGAACTCGATGAGCGCGCTTTCCTATTTAGGATCCAGATTGACACTGATGCTGAACTGCTTAGATGAGTCACCTGGCACAAAGTCAATAAGCTTAGTCTCATCGGCCGACTTAAATTTCATTACCGGCTCATGCTCCGTGGTCGGCTTTTTCAAAGACGTCATATCTGCCGGGTCAACATTATCCTTGTAAAACTTTAATTCCTCTGTCGCGCAAATAGATTCAGCGTAAGCAGCGTCACCTTCCTCGCACTCCAAGGCTATCTTTCGGCTGCCATGAACTGTAATGGTCCCATTGTGACCTGGCATCTTGAGCTGCAAATATACGTAACACGGCCGTGCCATGAAGTTGGCATAAGCCGGCCGCCCAAATAAAGCATGGCACGGGCTTCTTATTTTGACCACCTCAAAAGTCAGTTTTTCCGTCCTGTAATTGTACTCATTTCCAAAGGCTACTTCCAGCTCGATCTTACCAACTAGATACGCTGAATTACCAGGCACCACACCATGGAAAACAGTATTGGACTGGTTGAGGTTTTTATCAGTTAATCCCATACGACGGAAGGTCTCATAATAGAGGATGTTGATGCTACTGCCTCCGTCCATGAGTACCTTAGTGAATTTATACCCACCAACTTGAGGAGCCACCACCAAGGCCAGGTGACCTAGATTATAAACCCGGGGAGGGTGATCTTCCCTACTCCATACAATCGGCTGTTCAGACCATCGTAAGTAACGTGGAACTGCCGGCTTAACAGCATTCACAGCCCTCTTATGAAGCTTCTGGTCTCGCTTGCACAAACTGGTAGTAAACACATGATACTGTCCATTGTTGAGCTGCTTTGGATGGGTCTGGTATCCCTCCTACTGCTGCTGCTGATTACCCTGGCCAGATTGCTGGTTAAAACCACCTTGATTACCTTGAGAATTCTGAAAATTGGAATTTGAGCCGCCGCCTGGGCCATGAAAGCCGCCGCCACCTGAGCCGCCGCCCTGCCCATTGTTACCGTTGAACATGTTGGAATTCTTGAAAGCTTTCATGGTCATGCAGTCTTTCCATAGATGAGTGGCCGGCTTCTCCCTAGAGCCATGCCTTGGGCAGGGCTCATTTAACAACTGCTCAACCGTCGGGCCTGACCCGCTAGACCGGGGAGGCTGTCTCCCCTTACGTCGGAGATTGTTACCCTGCGTGTTGGTGTTGGCCACAAACTCCATACCATCATCAGCCTTACGCTTATTACCTCCCTGATTTGCCGGGTTATGCTGAGGGCCCTTCCCGTTGCCATTCTTCTTTCCCTTCCCTGTCTTTTCCTCATCAGACGCGGGATCCTTGGTACTATCAGAGTCAGCGTACTTGACCAAAGCCGCCATCGGCGTACCCATATCATTGCAATTGCGCTTGAGCCGCCCAAGCTTCATCTTCAGGGGCGCAAAACGACAATTTTGCTCCAACGTTAAAACAGCAGAACCGGCATCCATCTTATCAGACGAATGTACCATTTCCTTGACCCGGCGTACCCAATGGGTCGTAGACTCGCCTTCTTGCTGCTTGCAGTTAGTCAAATCCACAATTGACATAGATTGCCTACATGTATCTTTGAAGTTTTGGATGAACCGGGCTTTCAGCTCTGCCCATGACCCGATGGAATTAGGTGGCAGTCCCTTTAACCAAGTGCGGGCAGTCCCATCCAACATCATGGTGAAGTATTGGGCTATTGCCGCTTCGCTGACCTCCGGCAACTCCATAGCCATCTCCTAGCTCTCAATCCATGCTCCGGGCTGTAAATCAGCCGTGTAATTAGGTACCTTCCTAGGTCCTTTGAAATCTTTGGGCAGACGTTCGTTACGGAGAGCCGGCACCAGACAAGGGACACCCCCGGTCCTCGTAGCTATGCCTGCCTCGAAAGAAGCCGTCGGATAAACCGGGAAGGGTTGGTAAGCTGTCAGCTGAGCCACCTGCTCCCCCTCTTGACGTGCTCTGTCTTGGTCTACCGCGTTAAAGGTTCCGTTATGCGCCGGGCCGTGGCCAGCTGGCAAGTCACGGCACTGGACGTTGCTTGAGCCGGTCGCTGAAACCATGTGTCTGCTATAACTTGGGCTCCGGTTTGGACGAGGGGTTGAATGAATCCTGTCCCGGCTATATGAATATGCCTCCTATTGTGCCAGAGCCGTCTGAAGAAGTTCTCTGACCCTGCGGGTTTCGACCGCCGTTGGAGATTCATCCTCGACTGGGAGAGCCGCCAGTCGCGCCGTTGCAGCGATCATGTTTTCCAACGGATTAGAACAATGACCTTGTGGTATCGGCAAGTATTGAGGTGGGGCAGTATTCACACGGGGAGGCCCCATCACTTGCGGCTGAACTGGCGTCCCTGCCCCGGGTGCCGTGACTTCTGGCGGGTTACTGGGGCTGCACCGGGCGTGTTGAAGAGGTTTCGAGGATCATAAACCGGAGGGAGCCGAGATTGAGCCTTCTGATGCCTCCTTCTCATGACCTCATTGGATGCGTTCTGATCCATCGTGAGCCGGAAAGACTGCGCCTGAATCAGTTGAGTCTGGGCGTCCACAGCCACCCGTTCTGCAGCCATCCTGATTCCCTCCGTGTTGGGGAACGTAGTAATTTCAAAAAAATTCCTACGCACACGCAAGATCATGGTGATGCATAGCAACGAGCGGGGAGAGTGTTGTCCACGTACCCTCGTAGACCGAAAGAGGAAGCGTTAACACAACGCGGTTTATGTAGTCGTATGTCTTCACGATCCGACCGATCAAGTACCGAACGCACGGCACCTCCGAGTTCAGCACACGTTCAGCTCGATGACGTCCCTCGAACTCCGATCCAGCCGAGTGTTGAGGGAGAGTTTTGTCAGCACGACGGCGTGGTGACGATGATGATGTTCTACCGACGCAGGGCTTCGCCTAAGCACCGCTACGATATTATCGAGGTGTAATATGGTGGAGGGGGGCACCGCACACGGCTAAAAGATCGTTTATCAATTGTGTGTCTAGAGGTGCCCCCCTGCCGCCGTATATAAAGGTGCAAGGGGGAGGCCGCCGGCCAAGGGAGGAGAGGCGCGCCAGGAGGAGTCCTACTCCTACCGGGAGTAGGACTCCCCCCTTTTCCATGTTGGACTAGGAGAGAGAGGGGGAAGAGGTGGAGGGGAGGAAGGAAGGGGGGGCGCCGCCCCCTCTCCTTGTCCTATTCAGACTGGGGGGGAAGGGGCACGCGGCCCTGCCCTGGCCTCCTCTCCTCTCTTCCACCTAGGCCCACTAAAGGCCCATTAAGTTACCGGGGGGTTCCGGTAACCTCCCGGTACTCCGGAAAAATCCCGATTTCACCCGGAACACTTCTGATGTCCAAACATAGGCTTCCAATATATCAATCTTTATGTCTCGACCATTTCGAGACTCCTCGTCATGTCCGTGATCACATCCGGGACTCAAAACAACCTTCAGTACATCAAAACATATAAACTCATAATATAATTGTCATCGTAGCGTTGAGCGTGCGGACCCTACGGGTTCGAGAACTATGTAGACATGACCGAGACACCTCTCCGGTCAATAACCAATAGCGGAACCTGGATGCTCATATTGGTTCCCACATATTCTACGAAGATCTTTATCGGTCAGACTGCATAACAACATACGTTGTTCCCTTTGTCATCGGTATGTTACTTGCCCGAGATTCGATCGTCGGTATCTCGATACCTAGTTCAATCTCGTTATCGGAAAGTCTATTCACTCGTTCCGTAATGCATCATCCCGCAACTAACTCATTAGTCACAATGCTTGCAAGGCTTATAGCGATGTGTATTACTGAGTGGGCCCAGAGATACCTCTCCGACAATTGGAGTGACAAATCCTAATGTGAAATACGCCAACCCAACAAGTACCTTTGGAGACACCTGTAGAGCACATTTATAATCACCCAGTTACGTTGTGACATTTGGTAGCACACAAAGTGTTCCTCCGGTAAACGGGAGTTGCATAATCTCATAGTCATAGGAACATGTATAAGTCATGAAGAAAGCAATAGCAACATACTAAAACGATCGAGTGCTAAGCTAACGGAATGGGTCAAGTCAATCACGTCATTCTCCTAATGAGGTGATCCCGTTAATCAAATGACAACTCATGTCTATGGCTAGGAAACATAACCATCTTTGATTAACGAGCTAGTCAAGTAGAGGCATACTAGTGACACTCTGTTTGTCTATGTATTCACACATGTATCAAGTTTCCAGTTAATACACTTCTAGCATGAATAATAAACGTTTATCATGATATAAGGAAATAAATAATAACTTTATTATTGCCTCTAGGGCATATTTCCTTCAGTCTCCCACTTGCACTAGAGTCAATAATCTAGTTCACATCGCCATGTGATTTAACATCAATAGTTCACATCACCATGTGATTAACACCGATAGTTCACATCGTCATGTGACCAACACCCAAAGGGTTTACTAGAGTCAGTAATCTAGTTCACATCGCTTACGTGATTAACACCCAAAGAGTACTAAGGTGTGATCATGTTTTCCTTGTGAGATAATTTTAGTCAACGGGTCTGTCACATTCAGATCCGTAAGTATTTTGCAAATTTATATGTCTACAATGCTCTGCACGGAGCTACTCTAGCTAATTGCTCCCACTTTCAATATGTATCTAGACCGAGACTTAGAGTCATCTAGATTAGTGTCAAAACTTGCATCGACGTAACCCTTTACGACGAACCTTTTGTCACTTCCATAATCGAGAAACATATCCTTATTCCAGTAAGGATAATTTTTGACCGTTGTCCAGTGATCTACTCCTAGATCACTATTGTACTCCCTTGCCAAAATCAGTGTAGGGTATACAATAGATCTGGTACACAGCATGGCATACTTTATAGAACCTATGGCCGAGGCATAGGTAATGACTTTCATTCTTTTTCTATCTTCTGCCGTGGTCGGGCCTTGAGTCTTACTCAATTTCACACCTTGTAACACAGGCAAGAAACTCTTTCTTTGACTGTTCCATTTTGAACTACTTCAAAATCTTGTTAAGGTATGTACTCATTGAAAAAACTTATCAAGCGTCTTGATCTATCTCTATAGATCTTGATGCTCAATATGTAAGCAGCTTCACCGAGGTCTTTCTTTGAAAAACTCCTTTCAAACACTCCTTTATGCTTTGCAGAATAATTCTACATTGTTTCCGATCAACAATATGTCATTCACATATACTTATCAGAAATGTTGTAGTGCTCCCACTCACTTTCTTTTAAATACAGGCTTTACCGCAAGTCTGTATAAAACTATATCCTTTGATCAACTTATCAAAGCGTATATTCCAACTCCGAGATACTTGCACCAGTCCATAGATGGATCGCTGGAGCTTGCATATTCTGTTAGCACCTTTAGGATTGACAAAACCTTCTGGTTGCATCATATACAACTCTTCTTTAATAAATCCATTAAGGAATGCAGTTTTGTTTATCCATTTGCCAGATTTCATAAAATGCGGCAATTGCTAACATGATTCGGACAGACTTAAGCATCGCTGCGAGTGAGAAAATCTCATCGTATTCAACACTTTGAACTTTGTCAAAAACCTTTTTCCGACAAGTCTAGCTTTGTAGATAGTAACACTACTATCAGCGTCCGTCTTCCTCTTGAAGATCCATTTAATCTCAATGGCTCGCCGATCATTGGGCAAGTCAATCAAAGTCCATACTTTGTTCTCATACATGGATCTCATCTCAGATTTCATGGCCTCAAGCCATTTTGCGGAATCTGGGCTCACCATCGCTTCTTCAAAGTTCGTAGGTTCGTCATGGTCAAGTAACATGACCTCCAGAACAGGATTACCGTACCACTCTGGTGTGGATCTCACTCTGGTTTACCTACGAGGTTTGGTAATAACTTGATCTGAAGTTACATGATCATCATCATTAACTTCCTCACTAATTGGTGTAGGAGTCACAGGAACAGATTTCTGTGATGAACTACTTTCCAATAAGGGAGCAGGTACAGTTACCTCATCAAGTTCTACTTTCGTCCCACTGACTTCTTTCGAGAGAAACTCCTTCTCTAGAAAGGATCCATTCTTAGCAACGAATGTCTTGCCTTCGGATCTGTGATAGAAGGTGTACCCAACTGTCTCCTTTGGGTATCTATGAAGACACATTTCTTCGATTTGGGTTTGAGCTTATCAGGATGAAACCTTTTCACATAAGCATCGCAACCCCAAACTTTAAGAAACGACAACTTTGGTTTCTTGCCAAACCACAGTTCATAAGATGTCGTCTCAACGGATTTAGATGGTACCCTATTTAACGTGAATGCAGCTGTCTCTAATGCATAACCCCAAAACGATAGTGGTATATCGGTAAGAGACATCATATATCGCACCATATCTAATAAAGTACGGTTACGATGTTCGAACACACCATTACACCGTGGTGTTCCAGGTGGCGTGAGTAGTGAAACTATTTCACATTGTTTTAACTGAAGGCCAAACTCGTAACTCAAATACTCTTCTCCACGATCAGATCGTAGAAACTTTATTTTCTTGTTACGATGATTTTTCGCTTCACTCTGAAATTATATGAACTTTTCAAATGTTTCAGACTTCTGTTTCATTAAGTAGATATACCCATATCTGCTCAAATCATATGTGAAGGTCAGAAAATAATGATACCTGCTACGAGCCTCAATATTCATCAGACCACATACATCTGTATGTATGATTTCCAACAAATATGTTGCTCTCTCCATAGTTCCGGAGAACGGCATTTTAGTCATCTTGCCCATGAGGCACGGTTCGCAAGCATCAAGTGATTCATAATCAAGTGATTCCAAAATCCCATCAGTATGGAGTTTTTCATGCGCTTTACACCAATATGACCTAAACGGCATTGCCACAAATAAGTTGCACTATCATTATTAACTTTGCATCTTTTGGCTTCATTATTATGAATATGTGTATCACTACGATCGAGATCCAACAAACCATTTTATTGGGTGTATGACCATAGAAGGTTTTATTCATGTAAACAGAACCACAATTATTCTCTAATTTAAATGAATAAACGTATTGCACCAAACATGATCAAATCATATTCATGCTCAACGCAAACACCAAATAACACTTATTTAGTTTCAACACTAATCCCGAAAGTATAGGGAGTGTGCGATGATGATCATATCAATATTGGAACTACTTCCAACACATCGTCACCTCGCCTTTTACTAGTCTCTGTTTATTCTGCAGCTCCCGTTTCGAGTTACTACTCTTAGCAACTGAACCAGTATCAAATACCGAGGGGTTTCTATAAACACTAGTAAAGTACACATCAATAACATGTATATCCAATATACCTTTGTTCACTTTGCCATACTTCTTATCCACCAAATAGTTGGGGTAGTTCCGCTTTCAGTGACCAGTCCCTTTGCAGTAGAAGCACTTGGTCTCAGGCTTAGGACCAGACTTTGGCTTCTTCACTTGAGCAGCAACTTGCTTGCCGTTCTTCTTGAAATTCCCCTTCTTCCCTTTGCCCTTTTCTTGAAACTAGTGGTCTCGTCAACCATCAACACTTGATGTTTTTCTTGATTTCTACCTTCGTCGATTTCAGCATCACGAAGAGCTCGGGAATTACTTTCGTCATCCCTTGCATACTATAGTTCATCACGAAGTTCTACTAACTTGGTGATGGTGACTAGAGAATTCTGTCAATCACTATTTTATCTGGAAGATTAACTCCCACTTGATTCAAGCGATTGTAGTACCCAGACAATCTGAGCACATGCTCACTACTTGAGCTATTCTCCTCCATCTTTTAGCTATAGAACTTGTTGGAGACTTCATATCTCTCAACTCAGGTATTTGCTTGAAATATTAACTTCAACTCCTGGAACATCTCATATGGTCCATGACGTTCAAAACGTCTTTGAGTCCCGATTCTAAGCCGTTAAGCATGGTGCACTAAACTATCAAGTAGTCATCATATTGAGCTAGCCAAACGTTCATAACGTCTGCATCTGCTCCTGCAACAGTTCTGTCACCTAGCGGTGCATCAAGGACATAATTCTTCTGTGCAGCAATGAGGATAATCCTCAGATCACGGATCCAATCCGCATCTTTGCTACTAACATCTTTCAACATAATTTTTCTCTAGGAACATATCAAAAATAAACACAGGGAAGCAACAACGCGAGCTATTGATCTACAACATAATTTGCAAAATAGTATCAGGACTATGTTCATGATAAATTTAAGTTCAATTAATCATATTACTTAAGAACTCCCACTTAGATAGACATCCCTCTAATCCTCTAAGTGATCACGTGATCCATATCAACTAAACCATGTCCGATCATCACGTGAGATGGAGTAGTTTCAATGGTGAACATCACTATGTTGATCATATCTACTATATGATTCATGCTCGACCTTTCGATCTTCGTGTTCCGAGGCTATATCTGCATATGCTAGGCTCGTCAAGTTTAACCTGAGTATTCCGCGTGTGCAACTGTTTTGCACCCGTTGTATTTGAACGTAGAGCCTATCACACCCGATCATCACGTGGTGTCTTAGCACGAAGAACTTTCGCAACGGTGCATACTCAGGGAGAACACTTTTATCTTGAAATTCTAGTGAGAGATCATCTTATAATGCTACCGTCAATCAAAGCAAGATAAGATGCATAAAAGATAAACATCACATGCAATCAATATAAGTGATATGATATGGCCATCATCATCTTGTGCTTGTGATCTCCATCTCCGAAGCACCGTCATGATCACCATCGTCACCGGCGCGACACCTTGATCTCCATCGTAGCATCGTTGTCGTCTCGCCAACTATTGTTTCTACGACTATCGCTACCGCTTAGTGATAAAGTAAAACAATTACATGGCGATTGCATTGCATACAATAAAGCGACCACCATATGGCTCCTGCCAATTGCCGATAACTCGGTTACAAAACATGATCATCTCATACACTAAAATTCAGCATCATGTCTTGACCATATCACATCACAACATGCCCTGCAAAAACAAGTTAGACGTCCTCTACTTTGTTGTTGCAAGTTTTACGTGGCTGCTACGGGCTTAGCAAGAACTTTTCTTACCTACGCATCAAAACCACAACGATAGTTTGTCAAGTTGGTGCTGTTTTAACCTTCGCAATGACCGGGCGTAGCCACACTCGGTTCAACTAAAGTGAGAGAGACAGACACCCGCCAGTCACCTTTAAGCAACGAGTGCTCGCAACGGTGAAACCAGTCTCGCGTAAGCGTACGCGTAATGTCGGTCCGGGCCGCTTCATCTCACAATACCGCTGAACCAAAATATGACATGCTGGTAAGCAGTATGACTTATATCGCCCACAACTCACTCGTATTCTACTCGTGCATATAACATCAACGCATAAAACCAAGCTCGGATGCCACTATTGGGGAACGTAGTAATTTCAAAAAAATTCCTACGTACACGCAAGATCATGGTGATGCATAGCAACGAGAGGGGAGAGTGTTGTCCACGTACCCTCGTAGACCGAAAGCGGAAGCATCAACACAACGCGGTTGATGTAGTCGTACGTCTTCACGATCCGACCGATCAAGTACCGAACGCACAGCACCTCCGAGTTCAGCACACGTTCAGCTCGATGACGTGCCTCGAACTCCGATCCAGCCGAGTGTTGAGGGAGAGTTTCGTCAGCACGACGGCGTGGTGACGATGATGATGTTCTACTGACGCAGGGCTTCGCCTAAGCAACGCTACGATATTATCGAGGTGTAATATGGTGGAGGGGGGCACCGCACACGGCTAAAAGATCGTTTATCAATTGTGTGTCTAGAGGTGCCCCCCTGCCCCCATATATAAAGGTGCAAGGGGGTGGCCGCAGGCCAAGGGAGGAGAGGCGCGCCAGGAGGAGTCCTACTCCTACCGGGAGTAGGACTCCCCCCTTTTCCATGTGGACTAGGAGAGAGAGGGGGAAGAGGTGGAGGGGAGGAAGGAAGGGGGGCGCCGCCCCCCTCTCCTTGTCCTATTCGGACTGGGGGGGAGGGGCGCGCGGCCCTGCCCTGGCCTCGTCTCCTCTCTTCCACCTAGGCCCACTAAGGCCCATTAAGTTACCGTGCGGTTCCGGTAACCTCCCGGTACTCCGGAAAAATCCCGATTTCACCCGGAACACTTCCGATGTCCAAACATAGGCTTCCAATATATCAATCTTTATGTCTCGACCATTTCGAGACTCCTCGTCATGTCCGTGATCACATCCAGGACTTTGAACAACCTTCGGTACATCAAAACATATAAACTCATAATATAACTGTCATTGTAACGTTAAGCGTGCGGACCCTACGGGTTCGAGAACTATGTAGACATGACCGAGACACCTCTCCGGTCAATAACCAATAGCGGAACCGGGATGCTCATATTGGTTCCCACATATTCTACGAAGATCTTTATCGGTCAGACCGCATAACAACATACGTTGTTCCCTTTGTCATCGGTATGTTACTTGCCCGAGATTCGATCGTCGGTATCTCGATACCTAGTTCAATCTCGTTACCGGCAAGTCTCTTCACTCGTTCCGTAATACATCATCCCGCAACTAACTCATTAGTCACAATGCTTGCAAGGCTTATAGTGATATGTATTACTGAGTGGGCCCAGAGATACCTCTCCGACAATCGGAGTGACAAATCCTAATCTCGAAATACGCCAACCCAACAAGTACCTTTGGAGACACCTGTAGAGCACCTTTATAATCACCCAGTTACGTTGTGACGTTTGGTAGCACACAAAGTGTTCCTCCGGTAAACGGGAGTTGCATAATCTCATAGTCATAGGAACATGTATAAGTCATGAAGAAAGCAATAGCAACATACTAAAACGATCGAGTGCTAAGCTAACGGAATGGGTCAAGTCAATCACATCATTCTCCTAATGATGTGATCCCGTTAATCAAATGACAACTCATGTCTATAGCTAGGAAACATAACCATCTTTGATCAACGAGCTAGTCAAGTAGAGGCATACTAGTGACACTCTGTTTGTCTATGTATTCACACATGTATCAAGTTTCCAGTTAATACAATTCTAGCATGAATAATAAACATTTATCATGATATAAGGAAATAAATAATAACTTTATTATTGCCTCTAGGGCATATTTCCTTCACTCCGCTGCCAGATATTCCTTGACTCGTGCTATATCCAGCTTTAACTGTGCCACCTCCGCATCATGCTGAGCTTGATCCGATGGGATGACCGTGGCGGTTAGTAGGGCACTCATCTTATCCGTGAGATCCATCAGCACCTGAGCCGGCGAGTGCATAGGGCCTCCTGCCCCAGCGGCGGAGTTTTGAACAGGCTGCGTGCCGACCATGAAGATTCCAACCCGGCTCGGCGGCTCAAAAGGGTCCGGAATACTGTCGCCATCGGAACACCCCCCCGAGCCTGCCGTATCGAAGTTGATACAACGAGTCCGTCTCACCTGTGGATGATTCATCATCAGAGCAGATAGCCGTCTCATCGCTAGATCTAGATCCTTCTGAGAGTACTCCGTGGATGCATCCCACGAAAGCACACTTCAAGGCGGGCAGAGTCTGGGCGGGTCTCGCACACTGAGCCGTCTCGATGAGGTCGGTGCAGATGTCCGGCTTAGGGCCCGGCTCACCGATCTTGCCAATGAAAACGTGGATTCCGCCGAAGGGGACCCGGTACCCGTACTCGATTGAGCCGGTGTCGGGGCCCCAGCCTGCGTCGTTGATGTAGAGCTTGCCGCGACGACTCTTGGTCATCCGGCCCACAACGTATCCCTTGAGACCTTTGAAGCTGCCCTTCAAGAACTCAAATCCACCTTGCGCTAGCCCCATGGTGGGCGCCAACTGTCGTGGAATAGTCACGGCAGATGCCCTTGTGAAAGGACTTAGTCGTGGAGCCATTGCAACTAGGAAGCTTAAAGGGGTTAAAGCAGGACAAAGGACACGAGGGTTCTACTGGTTCGGCCCCTTACGGTGAAGGTAAAAGCCTACTCCAGTTGAGGTGGAATTACTAGGGTTTCGATGACCAGGGAGTGAATCCGCTATGTCTGGCTACCGATTTGATGTTACTTGTCCTAAGCCGCCGGCGGGTCATCCCCTTATATACACGGGCTGACGCCCCGCGGCCTACAGAGTCCCGGCCGGCTTATAAACAGTATCCGGCTCGGTAACTAGTTAATCTTGCCTTACAACACAAGTCACGCCATTACGGCGGTTTATCACTACGGGCCTTAAATCAACCACGGGCTTTAGGCCCTTTATTGAACCGCCATCTTCAAGCTTTGATATTGGGCTTCATATGATGAATTACCCTAACATAACCCGGCCCCTCCTGGGTGGGTTACGCCAGTAGTTATATCCCCAACAGCGAGGGAGAGGAGTGGCCGGAAGCGGGGCTCGGCGGAGGAGCTCGGGGCGCGGGGTGCGGCCACGGGCGGCGGCGAGGGCAGCGGGGCGAGGCGGCGGCGTGGTCGCCGGAGTAGCACGGCGGGCGGCGGAG